>NC_083630.1:15947555-16206411 GCF_963584025.1 Labrus mixtus | reverse complement strand
GTTAGACGAAGAGAAGGAATGAAAAAACGATAGAAGATGAAATTTACAAAAAGGGGGAGAAGAAGAATGAGGAGAGAAAAAAGATGAGCGGAGAGAAAAAGAAAGGAGAAGAGAGGAGGTGCGATATCCTCAGTGTGTACAGTTTGTGTGAGTGTCAGTGTGTGTGTGTGTGTGTGTGTGTGTGTGCGTGCAGGGCGTGGTGCTGAAGAGGACCAGGTTTCAGTTGAGTGAAAAGACTCAGAGCCTCTTTGTGTCTCTGCCTCCGGGGCGACCAACACACACACACACACACACACACCTTTGTGTGTTCATGCATAGGTGTGTTTGTGTGTGTGTGTGTGTGTGTGTGTGTGTCCCACCACAGCACTTTCCCATGGGGAGTCTTTGTTGTATTTCTGACTGAAAGCTGAATGGGGTTTGCAGTAGTAGGGCACACCTACTACTGCAAACCCCCCAATCCACACACCTGAGGCCACACCCACACACACACCCATGTTCGGCCCCTGCTTTAAAACACACACACCTCTGATGGTCAATTCCCTGAAGCTTTAAAATAAACACCTTTTACATCTGCTACAAAGCAACAATTAGGCAAACAGTTGCTCAAGTGGAAGTAATCTCCTTTAAGTTTTAGTCAAAGTTTTGCGTTGTCAAATTGTATTTATTTTTGATACGAGGACTTTTTAAACGATAAGACTTTTTCATTGAATACAATGACGAGTTGAAGAAGAAAATAAACCACCACAGAAAAAGAACAACAGCACAGAACAAAGATAAAGTGACGAAATAATAAAAGAAAACGTGATAAATGAAGAGCAGTCGCCATGTCCTCGGGTATCTCTCGTTTTGTCTGCACACTGAGGACAGAGACTCTTCCAACCTTCACACACTGAACTCACTAAACACTTCAATAAAACAAAAGCCGTCTCCTGAAGAACAAACATTTCCTACGGTGCACAATGAAGGACAAACTCAGTGGTGATTCTGTTAGATGCTAACACTGCAGGAGGGTTTTCTCTGTGATGCTGAAAGAAATGTATCGACAAAAAATAAAAAACTTCAAACTCCTAAAATGTACTGTCTCTTCTTTTTTTAAATCTAATTTTAAAATAGGGTCGTCACAAAACCAGAATTCTACATCTTGACATGATTCTGGTGAAAATGAAATGATATCGATCCTGTTCCAAATTGCAGTAATTCAAATCAAAGTACAGGCAACAAATATTGGGTTATTTATTGTTGTTTTATGATAGAGATGGCAGCCAAACTCCATGAAATGTTGCAAATGTTTTTGTGCAATTTAGACAGTGTGTGCATTCCCCTCGTTCACACCAGTCTTATGGAAAAGATGTATTTTAAAGTTTTGGAACTATCCATCGTTTATTAAAACAACAGATAAAAATAGATTTTGTTAATTTCTTATAATATGAAAATAATATTGATTTGTTTGTATTTGTCATCAGTAATTGTCAATAAAGGTTAGACAAAAACGCAAAGTTGTGTGATGATGTGGGGAGGTGATGTCAGGATGTTTCATCTCATCCAGGGTGTGTGTGTGTGTTAGTTTGTGAATGTGTGTGTCATCGTGATGCTACTGTCTGTGTACGTGTGTGTGTGTGTGTGTGTGTGTGTGTGTGTGTGTGTGTGTGTGTGTGAGGGCAGGGCTCATGTACAGAACCCTTGATTAGTGTGTGTATGATGGACACTGACACACACGCACCTCGTCATCTAAAAACTGCATCCTCACATGCAACAGATGTGTGTGTCTGCAAGTGTAATCCTCCAAATCCTTCAATGGTGTAACAACCTTCTGTGTGTGTGTGTGTGTGTGTGTGTGTGTGTGTGTGTGTGTGTGTCATCACTAACACGACCCAAATGATAATTAGTCAACGGCACGTCTGGGAAGAGGCGCGCACACACACACACACACACACACACACAGGAGGACTACAATATATCTTCTTCTTTATTAATAGCTTAATTTGATTTAAAGACAATTAGTAATTGTTTAAAGGAATTCCATGTATTTTTTTTAATTTGATCTTTGACTTTGGGGAAGGATGCAAGGAGACGGGTGAAGAAAAGGAGAGAAGAGAAGAAACATGAGGAAACAAGGAGAGGAAGTAAAGGAAGTAAAGGACGCAGGGTAGGATGGAAAAAAAAGCGTACACAAGGAGAGAATGCACAGGGTACAAGGTGGGGAGAGAAAAGAAGAATAGGATGCAAGGTAACAAGGAGAGGACAGGAGCCACGGAGAGGAGGCAAGAACACAAGGAGCAGAGGGGAAAACAAGGAGGGTATGTTAAGGGTAAGAGGTGGGTAGAGAAGAGAAGGAGACGAGGAAAGAAAACAAGTTAATGGAGGAGGGTGAGAGGATGAAAGAAGGAGTCAAGGGTAACTAATGAGGAGAGGAGATTAAGAGAGAGAAGTAGCATCCCCCTTCCTCCTGTCCTATACCAAGACACACACACACACACACACACACACACACACACACACACACACACACACACACACACACACACACACACACACACACACACACACACACACACACACACACACACACACACACACACACACACACACACACACACACACACACACACACACACACACACACACACACACACACACACACACACACACACACACACACACACACACACACACACACACACACGTAAGATGCTCAGGAAAAAAAGCGAGAAACAAAAAAAAGTCTTGGGGGCACGTCAAAGCTGCGGTCACTATGGTAACAAGGTGTGTCCTAACAATGAGGGTGCCTTTTCAGAGGAGGGAAGGGCTGTGTGTGTGTGTGTGTGTGTGTGTGTGTGTCTGTGTGTGTGTGTGTAAAGCTAAATGCATACATTCCTTTCTTCTTGCATTTGTTAAAAATGTGTGTTCACCTTCATTGGCGTGTTGCTATAGCAGCGCTGATGTAGCCTCTCACCTCTTTGTGAGTGTGTGTGTATATTTCTGTGTTTGTATTTGCATGTGTGTGTGCGTGTGTGTGTGTGTGTGTGTCCAGATTACAGCCTTGCTAACAGTCAGATTAATGGGGATTATGCAGGCTGGGTCTGTTTGCTCCATTCACATGCTGCTGTTGCTGCTACGTCCGGCTACTTAACCACTGAACCACCACACACACACACACACACACACACACACACACACACACACACGAGCCATTTAACAAATACAACATTTTTAGACTAAAACTATAAAAACTCTTAACATCCAAATATGCACCTCCCAGTCACGATAGACAAATGCTCTGACATTCAAAAAAAGAAAATGTACTTTTTAAACACAAACTAAATCTAGTAAACATATTGTGATTGTGGTTAAACTCAATCTACCTGTGTTGATTCTACCTTCATAAAGTGCACTGCTATTTGCATGCTCTCTCCCTCTCCCTCCCTTCTTTGCTTCCCCCTCCCCTCTCGGCAGCAGCCAGCTGACAAACTGTTTAGTCAGCAAGTAAGAAGAGTGGGGGAGGAGGAGGAGGAGGGCGGGTAAGACGCAGACAGAGTGAGAAAGACAGAGAGCCTCCATCATGCTTTAGGAGGAGTGGGATGAACCATTCTGCTGCTGCGCAGGGGGAGCTGGAAGGTTCAACAGCTGATGGAGAATAAAGGGGGGATAGACCTAAGAAAACACCTGGACCTGTTGATTCTGAAAATAAAGAGACGACACAACCAGAATACAACCGATGACCCGTTTCCACCTGAACGATCAAGAACTTTTTGACACAGGAGCTACCTTATAAGAACTGTAAAGGAGCCTCCCGCTTTTCTCCAGGTTTTTCAAGCATCTGAAGACGCATCTAAGGGAATTTGGCTAATATGGCCAAAAACAAAACAACTTCATACCTTAAAAAAAAAAAATCCTGGTCCAATCAGAAATCTCCAGCACCAAAAGCCCCTTCCCCAAACGTTCAAGTACTGTGTGGTGGTAAACCCCCCAAAAATGACTTCATACGGAGTAAAATTACTTTCCCTGAACTTAAAGAAGACCCAACATTTAATGTAGACACTGGTGCAATGGAAATATACAAGGTTCCTGGTCTCTGTTACAAACTATTTCCAGTCCCACAAAAGGAACTTTTCTGGAACCTTTGATTTTTCTTTTTATGGATAAAAAGTCACTTTTGCAATTGAAGTTGATTTCTTACCATTGTTATAAGACTATTGGACTTTACTATCAGTAGTCAGGAACTTTATCAAAATTATTCAGAAACAAACCCCACATGATCTGTTTGAAAAGAAAAAAAAAAAAAAAGAGGCAGTTTTGGAACTTTAAAAACAACATTCAGTTACTGATGAAGACCATGTAACGTGGTCAAAAACTCCCGAAAAAGGAAGAACATTAAGCTTGAGTCGAGACCATCTTGCTAAGAACTATGTGATGCATCTTGACTGATCGCTTATTTGAAACGCTTCCCTTTGCGGAGAGCGACGCATCAAGCTGATGTGAGCTGATGTAGAGGCAGACAGAGAGAGTGATGGAGGACGAGGAGGAATGAAAGAGAAATGTTTCACAGTCATATGTAGGCCAGACCTGTTGTATGAGATGCCAGCAGCTCAGTGTGTGTGTGTGTGAGAGGGAGGGTGGGTGTGGTGAGACTGTCTTGCTGATAAGCAGCTTGTGGAGCTAACTACCACCGCATGGGAGTGTGAGTGTGTGTGTGTGTGTGTGTGTGTGTGTGTGTGTGTGTGTGTGTGTGTGTGTGTGTGTGTGTGTGTGTGTGTGTGTGTGTGTGAATGCATGCGTTTTTGTGTGTGTTATACTCAGGGCCACCTTCACCCTGTTCGCAGCCTGCAGCAAATAAAGCCGTATTTACTGCAAGTCCAAAGTCCGAGCGGCTTGACTGTGAAAGAATTTCACAACGGAGGGATGGAGGGACGACTGAGTGGGGGGAGGAAAGAGAGAGGGCATCTTAAAGGGGAAGTGCAAATAGATCAAAGGTGAAAGGAGGAGGAGGAGGATGCTACCAGAAGACTCTATGTTAACAACTAACCTGCAGCTGGTTTTATATTAAGAGAAAAGTTCCACATTTCTTCAACTTCTGCTACACTGTTTCCCACAGCTGCATTCAACGGCCGTCTACGACCTGAGCCAAGCTGCGATAAAGTTGGCTAAGCTTGTTTTTTTTTAAGTAGAATAGAACACCTGAGAAGGAGGCAGGGAGCAAAGCTGCGGCTAAAGTTAGCTTAGTCTGTTTCGCTTGGATTGTTTTCAATAGAAGCCAAATTATGCACAGATGTTTAATCCTCCTAAAAACAAAAAGACTGGATTTTTAATCTTAGTTATTTTTGGTGGCTACAAGAAGACAAGAGAGGAGGCTAACTGTTGAAGATGGTTACAAAAGCACAGCATGTTTCTCTGATTAGCCTTTGAGTAAATCCACCTCCTCAGATCAGTCATTAAAAAGTTGTGTCTTATTTTATAGGCAGGCTAGCTTTTTCCATTCTTACCAGTTAGCTTAAACACCAGAGTGGCATTGATCTTCTCGTCTAACTCTGCAAGTGATAACTGTTAAGAGAGGAGGGAGGAAATATATGAAGGAGCCTGAGGGGGGGGGGGGGGGGGGGGGAGGGGGCAGGAGGTGAAGCAGACGCTCATCGAGAGGAGGAGGAGGTGATGTAGATGCAGGAAGTGGAGAAACAATAGCTTCTCTCTCTCTCTCTCTCTCTCTCTCTGGTCCATGTGAAGTCTTTATTATCACACGGACTGAGTTACATAAGTATCAAGAGAGCTTTTTCATCCTCTGCTGCAGGAAAACTTCAATAATTCAAAGTATTACAATCCCAAACTGAAAAATCGGAACTTTCATTGAGTTTATCGGCTCCAAACAGGCAGCGTTATGTAAATGTGCAAAGAAGTCAGGACAAGGCCGTCAGAACAGAACTACAACTGAAACACAGCAAACTTTCTGTTGGAGACAATTTGAGCGTAAAAGCACACACACACACACACACACACACAACGTCGACTTTTTCCCCTTTTTTTTGTGTCATACTTAAGGAATCATAAAATATCCACTGAAGTAGTTAGAAAGAAAACTCCATTGAGAATATGGTCAATTTGAAGAAACTCAAGCATGAGTCAGATATCATGGAGACACGCTTCTTTCTCAGCCTTCTTTAGATTTCAGTAACGTCGGGACAGAAAACTCCGTCTCTGTTTTATTATTGATACGTTTATATTAATCATCCTTAAGAAGTATTTTGATCGTTAATGTGTCACCAAATGGGAAAACTGAGCTTTACTTTCATGTTGATGATCCAAAGTGTGCAGAGTAGGCGGCAGGTAAAAGTGTGAAAAATAAGAAAATATTCAGTTTTGAAAGCTTTTCATTATTGTTATTCTGTCAAATAATAAGTTAACTGATTGATTAAATTAGTTCATTATTAATTCATTCATAAATGAAAGCTGTCGATGAGACAGCCTTCGTCATATAAACCATCTGACTGCAGTGATGTGAACAGCAATATTTACTCCCTCTAACTTTAGAGTATCCACTGCTATATAAAGATGCTGGTGGTTTGTGTGTGTGTGTGTGTGTGTGTGTGTGTGTGTGTGTGTGTGTCCTACTTTAGAACTAGTCATCCCTGGTCTCAGATTACTCTCATCCTCGTCCGTCTCTCCGTTAGGACTCTGTGTTCATGTTTGAGCTCTAAACAAACGATCATTTACTCTAGTGATGATCAGATGTTATGGTTTAAGTAGTTTAATGATCTTTGAATTCACATTTTAAGGAGCTAATGAGAACATTTTCGGGATCAACCTTTAGTCTTTACAGCAGGTGTCCCTTCATGGGCTGCAGTCATGAAAACGTCAGTATCTGCTCATTTAAATGAAAAATAAAAACAGACGTACGCTGTGAGATAAAAGATTGTGAAGATTAAAATCACCTAAAAATATCTCACTACACACAAAAGTATTGTAGCGACTTGCTGACTCATTTCTATGCAAAGAATGACGTTATAAATCAAGAATTTGTGGTCTAAGTTTAGGCTTCGATGCAGACATTTAGTTCCTCTCTGAGCATGTGTGATTGACTTCTAGTCCAACTGAGTAACTGAGTGAATAAGTGTGTGTGTGTGTGTGTGTGTGTGTGTGGGGGGGGGGGGTGATGAGCCATTTGGTCCAGGCAGAGGTGTAGCAGTTTTAACTCCCTCCCCTCCCCCACCCTTCATCATCATCCTCCCCCTCCTCCACACCTCCTCGTCTGCATCCTCACTGGCACAGAGCCCCCCCGCACACACACACACACACACCCACACACACACACACACACACCCCCACCACCCGGATAATTCACACCTTCAAAACGTCTTCCTGAAGACAAATCCTCTCTCATCAGTGTATAAAACTTTAATCTGCTGGTTGTTTTCTGCTCGAATGAAACATGTTTTACTGCTTAACAGCTTGTAAAGTGTGAAAAGTTGAGTAGTAACAAGTACAATGACATTTTTAAATGATCATTAAAGTGCATCATGTGTTTTTTGTCATACTTTAACAATCTCATAAACTTTTTCGGAGCTTTCTATCTTCAACACTGTCTTGTTGTACTTGTTGCTTTATTTCTTATTTGCATTTCTTTTATTAATCATATTTCTAAATATTCGTATATATTATCTACTACTACATTGTGTTTCAGAGCATCAGTGACGACCTTGTGTCCCCCCCGGGGGGGTCAAAAGAGTATTTCTGATTTGATTCTGATTCAGCTCATATATAATTAAAATGTTTTAAAAAGTCACACTGTAGGGTTATTAAGCGGCGTTTAAAGTTGTTAGTGTCCAGGACACTCTTGAAAAAGAGGTTTTTAATCTTAACAGCTTTTCCTGGTTTAATAACGTTCAGACAAAAGAAAAAGGCCAAGGCATGGTCCATCTTTTAGAAAGTCTTATCATCTAGCCTGAAAATGAACTTTTTACATATTTAAAAAGTCACAATTTATTGTACAAATACTTAAAAGCTTATTTTCCACTAAAGTCCTCTTTTAATGTTTCAAACTTTCAATGAGTTTAATCTTTAAAACACATATTCATGTTTAAAGATTTGCGTTTCTAACCCTGAGAAGAGTCTCCTTCTATATGAAATACATTCACATTGACCGACAATCATTTCACTTCTCCACTGTTTTTATGTTATCCAAGGCTATAGACTCATTTGAGACGACACAGAAACAGTTTATATGTGAATATCTGCTCTCAAATTCGGCAAAAGTCCAAGAGTCACTTTCTGCCTCGTATGAAAAGTGTCTTCCAAACAAGATGTTCAGTGATGGATCAATGACAGACCCCGTATGTATCTGAAGTCAGCTCTCTGACCAAACTCCTTTCTCTCTTTAACCTGCGGGTCGCTCGCTCGCTCGCTCCCTCAGTCGGGGGATGGAACTTAATCTTATCTAAAACAGGCGGCTCTATAAATAGGGTCTGGTGCTGAGAGAGGGAGAGGAGGAGAAAAAAGAGGGAGAGAGGAGGAAACATCAGCCCCTCTGATGGGGAGTTTCACCTCAGCAGCCTTCATTGCTGCACAAACACGCCGACATGTCGCCCTGAGGTAATCCACCGAGCACACTGATTGGCTCTGATGGGAGCAGGACACGGCGCCAAGAAAGCACGAGCGGCAACCTGTTCACTTTCTGATCATCCACACATGCTTTTTTTCCCCCCCCCCCCACCCCTCTTGTTTTATTCTGCAGACTTCCTGGTGTGAAATCTCACACAGCCGCAGCATCCGTGAGGTTAAATTGAAATAGGAGGAAGTCGCATGAAGTGAGAGAGAAAAAGAGGGGACGCTTGTTAGCATCCTGAGACAACACAAAGATTCAACGGAGCAGCAAAATGCACCCAAAATATACTGAAAACACAACTTTTAACTCACTTTACACCATACATTCACACTTATTCATTCACAGTGCTGCTCCAAACGTTTAAATGATGCACTAATCGGACCTTTTAAATCAAAACCGAGACCTGAATTAGGAGTATTTTCTGATTACAGGTTTAAGTTTCTCTGGGGACAAGAAGATGATGCGAAACGATATGATGGACCCAATTCAATACAGTAGGATACGATAGAGTAGGACAAGATTAGATTTGATAAGATTCGACTGGATAGAATTTTTATTTTATTTAAAACTTTGTATTTTTATATTCCACCTGTATTGTATGTATGACATACTCGTACTAACATTTCTGAGCGATCTGGCACCTTGGGCGTTAATCAAGTCATATCTTATCTTTCCCGCCATTATGCAAAAGAAATGAACTAAAGAAATGATTAAGAACATCAAAAACAAAAAGGGAAGGAATCTGTATCACAGTGACTGACAACATCACCACTTTTTCAAAAAGTCTTTCAAATGAATCAACTCTCTGCTTTTAACAACATTTTAATTCTTTCATCAAAACTAAATACTTTTTTAAACGTGCAGAGCACTTCAGGTTGAAGTGATTTTAGGGACAGAGAAGACTAAACGACACTACACTAAATGACATCACAAAAAGACAAAAGAGCAGAGAACAGAGAGCAGGCACTGGTGAACAAAAGGGTTTAAAAAAAAAAAAGACGTTTCAAGCTCTCAGAGAGACAATGAGGAGGGTCGTCATAGTCACGTTTGTCTGAAGTCGACGACTGATAGAGCTCGTCATTAGAGTGAAACTGTGGGAATCAATGGAGAGGGCGTGTGTGTGTGTGTGTGTGTGTGTGTGTGTGTGCTCGCTAAATGGAGGTTAATGTGGAGACAACAACAGTCTCACAGGGAGGATGAGAGCTTTTAATTAGCTACTCCACTCAAGTCCCTGTGGACACACATGTCCCATTGCAACCCCCCATTAACAAACACACACACACACACACACACACACACTGTTGGAATCAGACATTAGTGCTCCTCTAAATAGTTATACCTTGATCTGATACCGATGAATACTCAAATTATTTGATATAATGTTTCAAATTCAACAGATTTTTATCTCAGATTTTAATGATGACTATTTCAAATTTAAAAAAAAGACATCTTTTTAATCAATTATGTAATTTTGAACTGAAGTATTTATTATTTATCTTATTATCATTTAAACTGACTTCATCTCAACTCAATATCAGAAAATGAAGGTGTTATAGTACAGCTCATTTAATCACAGAGCATTCATTTAAAAATGATTCACTTTAATATAGAAGAACTGTGTTTTAAATCTCTTAGCATGAAGTCATTCTAATCATTTATTTAAACCGGTTATTTTGAAAATATGATGTGTATGGTGTTAAATGAGTGAGCTGATTTATGCTGATTCATCAACAGAGACCTCAAACATAAATATATACAAACTAAACCTGAACACACAAACAGAATCCTAACGTATTTCAATATGAACAGAATTATAACTCAATGTGACATCATCTTATTTTGATAAGTTCTCCTCCTCTTCTTCTTCTTTTTATCACTTGTACCAAACACAAAAACATCGTCCCTCGCCCCCTCGTCATGCTGTATCATGTCTTTACATGACTATTACTGCAGGCTGTGTGTGTGTGTGTGCGTCTTCAGTTCCCACAAAAAGCACTCACAATGGAGGATGCCCCATCGCACAAGACACTCTTTGTGTGTGTGGGTGTGTGTGTGTGGATATGCATGTGTGTGTGTGATTGAGACACATCATCGGCTACATCATCGACCGTCAGCATTTTAAATGACCAACACCACAGAAGAAGAAAAAGAGGAAGAAGAAGAAGAAGAAATGGAGCTTTGATGGAACGTAACTGGATGCTTTCTTTGTCATTGTGTAGAAAAAAAAACCCAGTGATGCAAACTGGAAATCTGTGGGTTAAATGGAATAAAGACGGTCACATTCTTGCACACAGACACACCAAGCATCTTTTCCTGTTGCAGCGACAGACTGACAGAAACTGAGAAATGACTTTTTTTTTTTTTTAGCATCAATCAACCTCTTTGATGTTTTGATCCTCCTCCCCTCTCTTCCTCCCTTCATGCGCATCTCTTTTTTTTTGTAAAAAAAAAACAAAAAACCTGCTGCTCCTCCAGGAGTTGAGGAGTCAAGGAGTGGAAGGACGAGTAAAAATTCCCCCCTCAGCAAAAAGTGCCGATCAGTGAGAGCAAGAGAGAGAGAGAGAGAGAGAGAGAGAGAGAGAGAGAGAGAGAGAGAGAGAGAGAGAGAGAGAGAGATCTGCGCCTGTCGCCGAGGGCCCAGCTCGGCCTCAGTGTTGAATTTCGTAATGGAATGCTAACTGCTCATCCGGATCTCTCCTCCTCCTCTTCCTCCTCCTGCTTCTGCTCCTCCTCTCATAGGAGGAGGAGAGGACCAAACACTACAGGAATACACGGATTAACATCTCAGCCAAGCTAACACTTAAGATGATCCAACAGTTTGCAGAAGCTGAACGATTTAGCCACAAACTTATGTGGAAAATGCAGCAAAAAAAAGACTAAATGTATGCCAACTCCCTACAAAGCACAAAAGATGCAATAGAAGTTACTGAGGGATACTGCAGGACTGCATGGATACATTTACCAAAAAGCAATAAAACAGTCTCTGGAAGAACTACAAACACACCTTACTACGAATGAAGCCAATATCAAATCAATAATGGGAATACTATGAGAACTCAAGGGAGCTGAAAAACACAATCCTGAAACTAGTTTGACCTATACTCCAGAGTTTCGCAAGATTCAAATGTGAGCATTTTGGCGCATCCTTCATGTTTAAAAATGCATTCAATTTAAACCTTTTGCAACCACAGGAAGCCACAAACATATTTCAAGTTTCTTTGAGTTTTATAAAACACAATAAAGTCACAATGAATCTGATGTTTGGTGCCATAAACACAATAAAGCAATCAAAGTTAATTGGTTAACGCAACAATTAACCGCCATTTGAGTGCTAGAAACTCAACATATCACTGTCATATCATTGTACAGCATGCAGGTACCACACAACGTCATAATTAAGTTGCCATTATCCAAATGAATAAACTTTTATGACACAATAGAAAAACTCCGACTTGGAACCTTAACCCAAACTCAAAATCCAACATGGCTTACACTCATCAACATGAATCATAAGCTGTACGTTATGGTGTTGATTAGCAACTCAGTCGACTTTCTGTCTAATAAAATCAATCACAGTGATATGAAGTTAGGCTATATCTGTTGACATGTTGTTTTTGAACGCAAGCTATCACGTAGTGTGTTGTTATCACTAACAAAACCACTGGTAGCCTACTCCATGTTGCTTTTCCGACTTGTTACCAATTCATAACTGGAATGGGGCCATTTTGTGTGACTTCTACATCCAACTCCCAAGGTAAATGGAACGCACCATGAAAACCAAGTGTTAGCATGTTAGAATCTTTCCAGTATCAAGTCTTAATAGACTAGGTGACCTCTCCCTAATCTGAATCTGTTTGCGCTGAAAGCATTTCACCAATATGCTATAAAAATCAGTAAAACTTGAACCTTTCAACACTAGCCTATTTGTTCTCACACAGCACCTGTAGGCATGGCTATATGTCATAGAAGGGTTTCCTTCAAACTTCAAACTTTGGAGAAACTCTGGTAACTTGAAGGTGACATGTCCCTAACTGTCGATACCATGTGATGCTAAGCTGTGTATGATTACATAATGTCGTTACCCAGTTTTTGCGTTTTGTTTTGTCTTTAGGTCTGTCTTTTCTTTAATTATATATTTTCCCTTTGGGGTGGGGGGAGTGGATTTTCTTTATATATATAGTTTGACTGTTATATGCTTTGTTAAATGTATTGTATTTTTTGTAAAATGTAAAAACTCAATAAATACATGTCAAAAAAAAAGAAGGGTTTCCTTCACAGAATCTATTATTCATATAATTTGTTTTTCATTAGCCTATATTTTAATATCATAGGGTGAATATAGCCTATAGACTAGGCCTAATAAGTGTAAGAACTGACCTAAAAGTGAGCTAAATTTCACATTAGACTGCTTTTAAAACCCTGCAAGTGGGTACTGTAGGGCTGAAGAAACACCATTAAGTTACTATAAAATCATTGAGTAATACTGAAAATACACTAAAAGTCTAAAAAAGGGGAAATAAGAATCGGAGTTGGTCGAATTACTCGAATTACTTGAATTACTCGAATTAAAGTTCCACAGCAGGGAGGTAGAGAGAGGTAGAGAGAGGTAGGGCGAACACTGGGGGAGAGAGAAAATCCCTAGCAACCATTATCTAACCAGTTCAACCCTGAGACACAACTCATCATCTCCTCTCACAAAGCCAAACCAAACCCCGTCCATCAATCATTGACCGAGCACACCTGATAACAAACCCTCCTTCCACAGTTAAACTACATGTTTTTATATCTAACAGCATCCTCCGTCGTGTACCAACACGGGGGGAGGTGGGGGGGGGGACTTCCATGACGAGGGCAACAGCTAAAATAGCCGCTAAAAAGTTGTCAAAGTCGACGGTTTGAGGTCGAAGACAGCCTCAGGTGTAAGAATCAGCAGCAAGTAAACGTTTAAAATGGAAGTTAGAGCGCTGGATGATGTCGAAAGAGAGAAAAGAGAGACGAAGGAGGTGGGGGAGGAGAGAGGAGGAGGAGGTGGATGCAACAGGCGTCACGTCGATGCTGCTGCTGCTGCTGCTGCTGCGCGTAACCGGAGACGAGGAGAGAAGTCTCTAAAACGAAGGGAAAAGTCGCAAAACAGCCGCGGAAAGTGATAAACGCCAAACGAACTGATGGGGCTGGACGCCTCGGTGCCGTGTTGATGCACTTTATTCATGTACAGGGGTCGGTTTGTGGCTAAATATGTCTGGGCAAGGTCACAGCAGCTGCGTCGAGCTAGCCGTTGTTAGCCAGGAAGCTGTGGAGAGAATGTCGAGCCCCCCTTCAAAATAAAACTCACACTAGAGCACAATTAACACATTTTAGGACCGATACACACAGGCCTATTCAGACCAGTTTATTTGCTCCTTTTGATTTAAACTGACATAGTCTACAGCCTTATACTTAATATATTTACTTTAAGCAGGTTATTAATCATTTTAAAGGTGATAGGCTCTCATTTATCCAATGGATTGGCCTTTTAAATAGGCAACAAAACAACAAGAAGTAGGCTACTTGGAACTAACTAAATCAAAATGAATGCACACAGGGCACTGACTTACTAACTGTAATACAATGAGACAACATGAAAACCACAAATAGAAGCGCCAGATGAAAGGCCTACATAACTAGGCTACTTGTCTTGGCCCTCAACAAAAACAGATGTCAGAATGGCATCATAGCAAAACATCCCACATAAATTAATCTGTAACCACACAATATAGGAACACTTACTTTACTTTATTAATTTACAATTTACTTGCGATATGATTCACAACAGACCGAAATGTGAAGTTTACATTTCACTTTAAAACGATGATGATTTGACATTTGAAGTAGGCTAGTAGGCCTATGGGCCAAACACTTCATTTCTTACAGCCAACAACAAATATGGCCTAATTTGAAAGAACACCAGGGTTTGTTTGGGGTTTTTCTCCACATAGGATAGGCTACCTGTTTGTGCATTCTGCCAAAGTTATAACTGGGGAAAATGGGCTACGTGTAGGCCTATCTTCCAGCAAAACCGACCTCAGAAAAACACCAAGCTTATCAAGCAACATGTCACACAATCTATCACATTAAGAGGTAAAACATAATCCGTTAATAACACACTGAATATCTAAAATATGCCTATAAACTCTCATTTAACCATGCTCATCTTTCCTTTCTCGAGATCAACAGGTGGTTTTACTTTGAGGCACACACAGGAAGCGGCGGTACTAACAGCTGATAGCTTGTGACTGGTGTCTGATAGCTTTACACATGGCCACTAGCAGCGAGGCTCCGACCAAAGTGCACCCGAGATATGGATGCTCAACTCGGGCGGCGAGCAGACTTTGACCCCCCCCTCCTGCCACCCACCCCGCGGGGCAAAACAGCCACATAACAGCCCCAAACGTGCACACAAGGGATAAAGTTGCACCAAAAGTCGACAAAACAAGAAGTTGGTGATAATTAGCTGCAGTAGGGTGAATGAGGAAGAGACCTGGGGTTGAATTCCACCGCTTGGATGCGCATCAAACTAGGAAGCAACACGGAGAGGAGAGAAAAAAAAACTAGTATCCCTCCCTCGCCGTCCCCACATCTCAGCTCAAACTTTATTTAAACAGCGTCAACAAGTCAAAACTTTCCCCCAATAGCGACAAACACACCAAACATCGATCACACAGCGCGCACAGAGCCAGAAAAGCACCAAAATAGAGCGATGGAGAGGCTAAAAACGCAGACTTACGCTTGACTTTGTTGGGGTTGGGCTGCTTGCGCCGAGACATCGTGGCGAGGATGATGATGGTGGTGGTGGTGGTGGGGGAGATGATGATGATGATGGTGATGAACGGCGGGGATGGTGGATGAAAAAAGGGGGATGAAGAAAAAAAAAGAAGGGAGAGAGAGGCTGCAAACTCGCTCCGGAGAGGAGAGGAATCAAAATGGCGTTTCCGAAGGGATGTGCAAACTTGGACAAACTTTACTCCAGCTTCCCTCCTCCTCCTCCTCCCCTCCCTCCTCAACCTCCTCCTCCTCTTCTGCTTCTCTTCCTCTCTCCTCTCCCGGAGGAAAAAAAAAAAAAAGAAGTAATAACTCGAGGACAGAAGTCGTCGAGAGGAAAATGTTGAAATTAATTTGTGTTTAGTTTTAATTCCTCTCTGGACTCCAAACTCTGCCCTCTCTCTCTCGGTGTCTCTCTCTCTCTCGGTGTCTCTCTCCCTCTAAACCTGATAAGTAAAGCTCATCACGTGTTGTCTCTCCAGTCTCCAAGGGGACGTGGCCACCAAGCATCTCTCTCTTTACGCACACTCAGATGCACGTTGCTGGATTACTCCTGCGCCTGCAGCCGTGATGGAGGAGGAAATAATCCCATTTTTATCCTAAATAAAGCAAAACACAATTAAATCAGCACTTTTATTTCGCTGTCGTAACTTTATTCAACTTTATCTGCAGCAATTTCACCACTTGCAAGCTAAAACATACAACTTTACGCATGTTTTACCCTCACTTCGAAAAGAAATATCACTTTAAAGTTGATTTATCCTGAACTTAAACGCCTCACTGTAATTCGCTTCGCCTCATTTACTCACTCTTCTTTAATGTCGTTGAATTAAAGAAAAAACACGACTCAAGCGTTTGTTTTATCGATGACGTAGAGTTTAAGGGACTGAAAGATAAGAAACCATCCGCGCTGTTCGCTTCCCTGCTTGCAGTCACACTGTGGAGGCAGCTATCGCGAGACTTGGAAGTTTAGACGGAGGGTATAATGAGCTATCGCGGGTTTTGGAATGAAGAGAGGATGCCAACCGTCAGCTTTTAGGGGGATGGAAGAAGCTGCTTCTGTTTCCAGGAAGGTGATTGAGTTACAAATGTAAGATATACCTTTCTTAAAATAAGGGCTAAGGGGAATTTAACCTTTAGCTAAATCAGGGAAAAAGTTTTGAAGTTGAATAAAAGTTTTAATTTAATGGGTATAGCCTACCTGTCTCCAAAAATCCTTAGTTATCATTATAGTATCACTTAAGACTCGTGAAAATGGCCAAAAGCCTATAAGGTAATACACGTTTTAAGTTACATGCAGGACTATAAAATGATAAACAGTGAAGTAAAAAGTGTTATTATTTTTATTTATTTATTTATTTTATTTATTTATTTATTATTCCATCAACACACTGTAAATGTAAAGATATTTCATCCTTCAAAATAACGTCAAAAGTAATTATTCCATCTTAAACCCTCTAATTAAGTCTAAAGTTATGTAATTCTGTCTTTAAAACCATTGAAATTACATTGTGAAATCTTTTAAGAAATCAATTCAAAAGAAAAGTAACTCCATCTTAAATCTAATTAAAGGCGAAGCGATACAATACAATACAATACAATTCAGGGAGATACAATAGGATATGATACAACACAAGACAACACAACACAAGCCGGTACTGGTAGGTGAGCTGATACATTACGGTATGATACCGTACGATACAAGACAAGTAAAGACTTGGCAAGACAAGACTAGAAATACAATGCAATACAACTTTAATTTGAACACACTTGTTGATCTGCAGACTCATCACACGCAGGAGAGCAGCAGAGAATAGGATGAGGAGTGTATGAACAACTCCTCCTCCTCCTGTGCAGAAGCAGCTCTAATTCTGCTCTCAGGTCAGACTTTAACTCCCGGTTCAAACTTTAGCTGCAAACTAAATTTAAACCTCCTGGACCTTCATTGTTAAATTTAGTGCGAGTGAGAGCAGCTCGACTCCTCGCCCGCTGCATGTGGAGCTCCTCTCCCACATTCCTGACAGCCCTCCTCCATCTCCAGATACAGACCCCTCCTCCTCCCATCATCCCCTGTTGGAGCGAGGAGCACACAGGCATCTCTCCTCCCATCACACCCCTCCTCCTCCTCCCCTGCGGGCGGCTGCAGCAGAGCAGGAAGAGCCTCCCTGTCTGTCCCAGGCTGGTTGGGCCTGTTGCTGATGAAGGAGAGGAAGGGAGGAGGGGCTGATGGGAGGACTGGGTGTTACCACGACTTTGGTTAGCGGCTAAATGACTTCAAACAGTGTGTTCACTTTTGTGCAGGAGGCTCTTTACCTCCTTCAGCCTGCTTTTAGGAGAAGATTACAGGGAAATGCTTTTATTTGCTGTCTTTGCAGCAATTAAACGAGGAGGAAAGTTTATATGTTAAGTGTATTTGAACATAAACACAATTCAAAGTTACACAAACAAGACATCAGTTTATCAGAGAAAATCTAATGGGTGCATTTTTTCACTTTGGTAGAGCCAGTTTAGGCTTTCTTCTCCATTTCCAGTGTTTATGCTAAGCTAGGCTAATCACATCCTGACTGTTACGATCAATTCAGTGATGGCCTCAGCCTAAGTAAAACATGATGTCAACTGATTATCTGTCCAAATAATCCATAAGTGTGTGGTGTCACACTTCTGTGGTGTTGACACTGTCCTTATGTCTGTGGTCTCCCACGTTTTTCAAATCGGTTAAGATTTGAAAATGTGTCCAGTGTGTAGTCAGGATAAAGTACTCCCGAGTTCTTCTTCCACCTGTGTTGTGGGTTTTTCTGTCGCTGTATTTTGCATGTCCGCTTTCAGAGAGCAGCGGGGTCAAACCCCCTGACGTGAAGACAAGAATCTGAAAGAGAAGCAGAGCATGAACAGATCTGTGTGTACTGTTGACATATGAAATACAGGCTCAGCCGAAACAGACTGTAGGAGCCTCCACTTCATTTCAGACACCAGAGAGAGAGAGAGAGAAAGAGAGAGAGAGAGTGAGTGAGAGAGAGAGAGAGAGAGAGAGAGAGAGAGAGAGAAAAGCAGCTAACAGCATTACAACACTAATCCAATCACTGCTTTTCACCTCAACCGTCCACTTTTCAATTCAAATTAATCCATTCAGATACAAGCAGCCCATCCCCAGGACACACACACACACACACACGCTCAAAGATAAAAACTACAACTACTTTCAGTACTTTTACTTTTAAATGAGGTGAGCCATTTCAAAAGAAACAGTTACACTGCAGACTTCGCTCATGAGCACATGGTGACCTAATGACATGAAAAGGTACAGAGAAGTTATTTTGAGGGAAATTTCACAACATTCTGAGTTAGTATGATGATGATCCTCGGAGCATCATGGTTCTAGAGAAACACATTTAGTTTCTCTTTGTGATTTTATATGGTTAAATGACAAATGAAATGGGACGTTACTTCTGTAAAGACTTAATATACACCCTCAGAGTTTATGCAAATCCGCTTGTGTTATTTAAAAACATTAAAACTAAAAGGCTTTTTTAAAATGGTGTGGTTGTGACAAAATAAGGAAATACATTTGTAATAAAAAAAAAGTTTCCTTTTAGCATCAAGGCCTTAAAACCAGAGAGGCAGAAGAGAGAGTGTGATGTTATTTATTGGACTGTAACCATGGGGCCGTTGCCGAGGAACGAGCCATCGGTAACAAAAGGGTGGATTCATCCATTCATCCAGAGGAGGAGGAGGAGGAGGAGAGGCATCCCCAGCCGCAGAGAGGAGATCTGAGCCAGAGGGTTTCCCAACACCAAGCAAGTTGACACAGTTGTTGTTGATGAAACTTTACACACTCCTCCTCCTCCTCCTCTTTCTTCATTGGAGCGTTGTCCGGACAGGCAGGCAAGCAGGCAGTCACATGAAGCCAACACCTGTCGGCAGTGTGGGGGGATGACGAGCACATGGCGCTCCGTCTCTCTGTTTCCCAACCAGCTTCAACAACACATGCTCCTCTCTTCTCTCTCCTCTCTGCAGCCATGTTTTCTTCTCTAAAAGTTTTTTAAAATCTGCTGCTTGGACATGCACTTCTAGCCAGAGTTGCAGCAGAGGGGATGGTGGGAGTGGGGGAGAGGAGAAGAAGAGGGAAGGGAAGGGAAGGGAGGGAGGGAGGGAGGGAGGGGGGGTGAAAAACCGGTTTCCAATAGTGACGGATGATTTGTAGGTAACAGTTGTTTGCCTTGCAGCCTGAGGCCTGCCCCACTCAAGCGCAGACTCACACACAGTTTGTAGCATGCAGCCTGAGTGCAGCAAAGACTCAAAAGAGCTGAAGATTAAAAATGAACCCAAAGTTTGTTCTTTTTTATGAGTTTTCTACTCTGAAACACTTTAAACGCAAAACACAAATGCCAAATAGTATGTGCCTCCCTTTAGGTGTTAAAAAAAAGATGGTTTTTGAACTAGGTTTGGCTGCTTTAGAGAAATGACTGACAGTGTGAGCAGGAAGTGATGCACTGGCCACCATTTTGTAGTCTTAGAAATGAAAGCTGACCTCACTCATGTGAGAATGTAAATGCTGCATACATGTCATTTTGGACGGCAAAAAGGATGTTCACAGTTAACGGGACACAACAAACATATAAAGTGTATCGTAATGTATCGTATCTTATTGCATCATATCGTATCAAACGGTAAGGGTCTGTAAATATTGCATGGGGTCATGTGATATTGTAACATATGGTATCGTATCGAACTGATTGTTTCATTTCATTATGTTGTGTTTGTAATTAGCATATGGGGAAGTATTATATCATAGTAGCACATCAGGCTGTATCCAATCCTATTGTAGTGTTACATTTTGTATCACATCGTATTGTATTGTATCATGAGGGTTTATGGGGTCGTATTGTATCTTTACTTTTGTATTGTATCATATCTTATCACATTGCATCTGGCTGTATTCTATCATCTGGTGTTGTGTTGTATTGTATCAAATTGTATTGTCTCGTAATGTATCGTGTCCTACCGCATCGCATCGATTGTAACTATTGTAGGGAGTTGAATTGAATAGTATTGCAGATCATATCATGTGGTATCATATCGTTTCATACTATATCACATCGTATGGTTTGGGGTAGTATTGGATCGTATCACGTCACGACATAAATACATGATAAAACAGATTTTAAGATTAGCCATAATCACATGCTGTAATGCTGTTATTTTGTCCCAATGAAACTTCTATATTCCCGTTTGAAAGTTTTTGGAATGGAAATGTCTAATCAAATATTTAGCCTATCTCTTTGATTTTTAAGTTTTAGATGAATTTAGAAGCTTTTATTTAATATAAACAAATCATATTTACATAGTAAAACACTCACAGGCACGCTTTTTCTGCACTACACTTTTACTTCTCAAATTTTAACATAATACATTTAAGACCAAAAGTTCTCACAAAGACAGAAAAATAGTTTTCCGAAGTAAAGCAACTTATTCCATATTGTGAATGTGTTTAAATACCAGTCAAATTCTTGAATTTAAAAACTTTAAAAGGAAGAATAAAAGGTAAGACTTTGTTTTTAGGATAAAACCTTAGAGTCTGTGTTTGTGTGTGTGTGTGTGTGTGTGTGTGTGTGTGTGTGTGTTTGTGTGTGTGTGTGTGTGTGTGTTTGTCTCTGTTTGTGTGTGTGTGTGTGTGTGTGTGTGTGTGTGTGTGTGTGTGTGTATGTGTGTGTGTGTCTCTGTTTGTGTGTTTGTGTGTGTGTGTGTGTGTGTGTCAGACTGATGTGGTATCTCGACCGACCAGTTTTTGTGATGCTGATACATTAGATACAGTAACCATGACTACGACTCACCTGTTGCTGTCAGGGGTGGGGGATGGGAGTGTTGACCTGAACAAAACACACACACACACACACACACACACACACACACACACACACACACACACACAAATAGTCAATTAAAGAGTTACATGTTTGCATCAGTTATTACAGCGAAATTTATATTTAATTTTATACATTTAATTAACTGACTTATTATTGCTTTTCATTTTCAAAAAGTAATAAACTTTGTATAAACTTTACTCCTGAAGAATTTAATGTCTGTTCATTAATATTCAACCCTGATAGATACTGCTGAAATTATTAGTATTTTTATTTAGCCTACTTTGTCTTTGGTATAACTTTAATAAATGTGTTGTATTTTTTGTCTATATATAAACACTTAAATGTAAAGTTAAAATTTCTGACTCTTAGAATAACTCCAAGTTAAACGTGATGAAGTTAAATAAAATATAAACTGACAAATAAAATGATAAACCTTCACAGAGGGATTATTAACTGGAGGGAAGTCTAAATCTGCAGCTATAAAAAGGTCAGAGTCGAGGGTGAAAGATTTTTGACTCCCTCTATTGGTTCAAAAAAAGAACTGCAGTGACTCAACAGATAAAACAATGAAATAAAGAAAAATCGACTTACAGAACTATTCATGTACATAGGACGAAAAATAAAAAACAACAATTAACAATTCTGTGTTTATATCTTTTTTCTTATTACATAGGGATTAAATAGTCGTAATAATTAAAATAATTGTTACATTTTTGATTTACTTTAGAGTTTAAGGTAAATCTATTATAATCTAATATGTTAAGCTTTAATATTCATAACTTTTACATTCAAAATTGGATGGCTGGTTGCCCAATATGCCCAATAAGAAGATGAAAACATGTTAAACAAATAAAAGTTTAGGGTGCTTTTATAAAACAGGGGAAAATGTAAAACACACAAAAAGGAGGAAAGAGGCTCGAAGCGTCACCATGGTAAAAATGACTTTATTATAATGGATAAATTATTTATTATTACTTTAATAACTTAGCAATTCTAATAATTATTATTGTAATGAAGGTGCTTTAAGTATTTAATTCCTAATTTTTACATTGTTCATGCTTTTCGTGTATTCTTGACTTTTACTTTATTCTCTGTTGGAGTGGTTGAAGAAGTCACATAAAATCCATACATCCAATTATAACTTAGCACTTGACAAATCATTTTAGGGTATAATTTAGACTCCACTATCTTACAGGTGTGTCCTTTTAACTCAAATATATCAATCTTATATCTTGTGAATTGAAACAAATATGCAATTATGAGGTAATGCAGTGCTGGCTAACCGTCTCATTCACCCAGTACATGAATATTTACAGTAAATCCAGATGTGAGATGACAAACTACAACATCAAAATGCTCTTAAATGATCATGTTTGTGTGATAAAACAGAATAAATATTAATCTAGTATAAAATCTCTGCTCCATGAGATGTTGTTGTTCATATTGATTCTGACAGTACAATGAAACGTATTTAATGTCATTAAAGTCATATTTTAAATTCAGGACTTTAACTTCAAAAGGATCATGTTTAGATTGTGATATTTTTATTTTTACAAAAGCAGAGTTTGTCTTTCAGCACAGTGACTCACTTTTTCGAACATGTTCTGATCATTTAAATTTAGAGGATCACATTTTGCATCTAATGAAATCTTTGACGTATTTATTACAATAACTGGAACCAAGCTACTGAATGAAAGTGATGAATGTAAAGAAAACACATTCAGTCGTTTTGAATTTGCTTTTATTATAGTAGAAAGTTTCAGCATTAATAAAAGATTTTAAGTCACAAAGAAAAGATTATCACATTTTATCCAATACAATTCTCATGAATCAGATTTTAAATCCAGACTGGGAGGTGGCTGTGAGGATAAACTGAGTCTGTCAGCTCGCCATGAATGTCCGTTGTGTTTTTTTATTAAAAAGAGAAACTTAATTGATTGCTATGTCTTATGATGATATCTTAAATCACAAAAGGGAAATATGCAGCAAAATCAAATTCCATCATCCTTTATCTTCAAAAGGTCCAAATGTTGTTTATTGATTAAACTGGCTGTAAAAAGGTCAAACTTTCTATTTTGTTGTTTTATAAATGTTTGTTGTCTAAAATCACAGGAGTTCAGTCTGTGAATGTTGGACTTCATTATTAATTATTATTTAATTATGAGCAGATTTCTCATTTCACACTCTTTACGTTTTGACTTGTAGTAGTTATAAAAATATTGAATAAAATATCAAAATAAAGGATATCTACGATCTGGAAAATATTCATAGATAAAATGTTATGTTGAAGAAATGTAACGTCCACAAATTTCTGGAAATGTAGTTGATAATTATAATCATTTGTTTTATTTTCTTTACTTCAAATCTGATGTGAGACAAATTACATGTAACGTTTAAACTTTAAAATCTCTGTCGTCGCACACATGCCAAATGTCTGTCTTTACTAAAAGTAAGATCACAACTGTTTTCATATAATTCATTATTAAAATGTTAATTAAAAGTTTTTGTTTTCATGAAGACTTTTAAATTTAAAAAAGGGATTTGATTGACCTGTTGTAAATAAATCAATTGAAAAAATTCAGATTAATGAAATTCAGCTTAATAGAGCAATATAAAATGATCTCATCAAGTTGACATGCTCTGACTTTTCATATAAAATGGTCAATATATTTTCATGTTTCTTGGGTATTTTTTTTATACCTCTGAGCTGGCAGACAAGATTGACTTAACTTTTACAATTTTAATGTTTGTCACACAAACCTCCCTCACCTCTTAAGAGAAATGATTAAGAATCTGGATTTTCTACATTTGAGTCTAAATTTAAAGAAGACAGAGAATCATCTAGAAATTAATTTGCATAATTATTGGCTCCGCCCATTCAGATTAAAGCTGTTTTGATTGGTGAAAGCTCGTTGGAAATGGCGATGGGCGGGGTCACAGATCTGTGAACCAATCATCTCAGGCTTCAATTTCAACATCAATCACTCCGCCAGCCTAAAAAAAGCACAACAGAACATCAACCAGACATAACCTGAATGCTAACATTAAAATGTTTCTTTTCTTTAAATTAGCAGAACAATGTCTAGATATAATGCAATGAGAAAAAGTAAGAAAGAATGTCTGCATACTGTATGTTTTGGTTATTTGATTTTCGTTTAAAAAAATAATATTCAATAAATAAATCAAGTGAAAGTTGGGTTGAAATTTTTTTTCTTTTTCATAATCAAAAACTGATTATTCAAATAAAAAAATGGTTAGATTTTTATTTTCCCTTTTAGAAAGGAAAAAAGAAATAACTAGAAAACAGAAACACAAATTAGTTAGTGTATTTCTTAGACGGGGCAGGAGAACCAAAATATACACATAAAAAAGATGAGTAGAGTAATATGAACAGAGAAAGTCGGGGAGGTTACCTGGCCGAGGTTGCTGCAGACCATAAAAGCCACAAGTCGGCGTTGTCCTTCCAGTCGAGGGATGAACGACTCCTTCCAGGAGTACGAAGCTTGAGGCTCAATGACACTGAAACACAGTCAGGCATAAATAAACCACTTCTAAACAGTACTCAGCAAACATCAGTCAGCATGTCGTCAGAAGGGAGTGCACCTGTAGGAACGAGTCTTGTAGCTCATGAGTCCCGGTCCCTCTATGGCCACGACTACATCCCGCAGGGGGAAGCTGTAGGGGTTGGTGAAGGAGACGGTCACAAACATCTCCTGCTGCACCTGAGGCTGCCCACTCACCTGCAAAAACATTACAAAAGGTTGTATTTATAAAGTAGAACCATACCAGTAGGTTTAAAGAAGCGTGGATTTTTTCCATTCATTTATTGTTGTGAGAAGTGGCAAAGCTGTAGGAGGATGTTTCAAAACTCCACATCCAACCCTTAAAGACCCAGATGAGAAATATCTGCATAAAATGACTGTAAGATATTAGTTTAGTCTGTTAACTGTCCTAACTAGGCTGTAAAAGTGAGCTTTGTGCTTTCCTTAAAGAGTAACTACAGAACTACTAACAGAAAACAAAATCAGCAAAGAGTTGAGACCACTATGTCCAAATGGGATGCCACAGTCGACTTAAACTAAAAGTTCTCAACAAAAACTTTGAGTAACTATCTAAAGACATCTTTTGATTCCAGATGTGCATGCATATGTGTGTGTGTGTCTGCATGCATGTCTTTGTTTTTACCTCCATGGTGAGTTCAGGGGTCTGCAGGTCGACCACCTTGATGGCGGTCAGCGATTGTTCATCAGCCTGTCCAGTCACAACAAAGTGCAGAGAGAGCTGATTGCCCAGGTGAGGCAGGTACTCCTCAGCGGTGACCTTCAGCATCACACGCTCCACTGCAACACACACACACACACACACACACACACACACACACACACACACACACACACACACACACACACAGAAATCTTTATCGTAACAGAGTTTATTTGTAAAGCTACAAATGACTTTTTCCTTAGGTGTTTCTCACTCTGGTGGGCAGGCACGGTGACAGTGAAGTCATAATCTTTGAAGTGATTGGCTATGACTCCAGTGTAGAAGATGACCGACTCAGACAGGTGAGCCTGGACGGTTTTGGGGAGATCACCCTGGTTCTGGAATTCCACTGCCAGGATCACATCCTGACACATCTGGACCTGAAGAGAGGGACAAAGATGGAGACATATTTCAGCTTCAGAAAATAAATACTTGAAAATGTTAATAAACAAAAAAGCAAGTGTAAAATGGATGAGGGTTGAAGGACTAGTGGGATGGATGGATGGATTGATGGATGGAAGTAGAGATGGATGAATCATTGAAAAAGCAGATGGCTGTGTGGATGGAAAACAAGTGTAATACATGAGTAAATGAAAGGGATGACTTTTTGGATGGATTGCCTTTTGGAAAGCTGTTCAATTGGAATTTTTAAAACGATGAATGGATAACTTGATGGAGTAATTAATGTATACATAGATATAAGAAAAGATGGATGGATACACAGATTAATAAATATATGGAGGGATGAAAGGTTGGATGATGGATTAAACAGATCAATGGTAAGGTGGAGAGAGGAACGGATTATCAATAGACAAAAAAGATTGATGTATGGATGGGAATAAGGAATGGATAACACATGTTGGTTCGATTAATGGATGAATGTAAGGATGGATGGATAATTGAAACGAAGATGGATACAGAGACATATGGATGGATGGATGGATAAACAGATTTATAGATGTATGAATAGATAAAGGGTTGGCAGATGGACTCAAAAGATACATTCTAAGGTGGAAAGATGAATGGATGGATGGATGGACAGATGGATGCCTGATTGTTTGTTTGATTGTTTGATTGATTGATTGATTGATTGATTGATTGATTAATTGATTGATTGATTGATTGATTGATTGGTTGATTGATTGATTCCTTGATTGATTGATTGATTGATTGATTGATTGATTGGATGGATGGATACACAAGTCATGTCAAGACAGACTTAGAAAGACTGATGGAGGATTGATAGAATGATGAACATAGAAGGATGAATAGATAGATAGTGTAGTTTTTAAAGACAGGTGTGCAGACAGGTGTTTTACCGGCTCAGCACTGATGGAAACAGACATCTCAGACTCATCCAGCTCAGAGTGATCCCTCTCACAGCCGTATTCCTCTGCCCGCCTCATTGTCCTGTTATCCTCTGGACTGCCTGAATACAAAAAACAAAACAGTCCACACAGTGCTCTAATTTTTAGTCTCTTTTCACTTATTTACACATTGTTGTTTTTTTTAGAAGTATTGTGTTACCTTGACGGTACTTGTAGTTGTGTGTGATGTCCAGAAATTCATATCTGCCAACAGCTTTGGTGCAGATCAGCATTCCAACGTAACTCTTGTGCACCCAGAACACATTCAGAGTCCCATAACGATTCCGCTTATAGCAGACAATATCACTGTTCACCTGGTGACGGAGGTCATAAACATGGAGTAAATAATTTCACCTTTGTCGTATCATATCATTCAGTATCAAAATGTATTGCGGCTGCATACTTCCATCTTTTGTACTTCTACTGAAATAAGGCTTTAATAGGAATATGTAAAATACACTGTATTTCTAAACTTTAGTATTGTTCTTTGAAAAGTTTTTGTACTTCTTGTCTTTTGAAAATGGTTAAAACCGAACCTCAGCGAAGACGAATCCGCAGTCAAATGGGTGACACAGCAGACCGTCCTTGATGGCATTGACAGAGGATGGACCGCAGCGATAATATCCTGATATCAAACACAGGATCATAACTATCTTTCTACATGTTTATTGATATTTTCATCTTTTATTTATCTGGCTGTATCCAAATGTCCTACCATCGCTGGTCTCCTGCGGCGTGGCGTCCACCACCTGCCAGCCGCTGCAGTGGGGCGGGAGGTCGTGACGGTTGATGAACACTTCGTTCCAGCAGTGGTAGTTCCTAGAGGGAACATATGTAATGTAAGTACACTTGGTTTTTAAGTGAGCAAAACACTGTAGAAGAAAAGCTGTAATGCTGGAACTTTGAACAAATCTGGGGCATTTTACTCTATTTTCTTTTCCTGATTCTTAACTCCTACTTTTCAAAAGTTTTTTTTTTAAGAATTATTGCGATATTAGTTTTTGTAAGATTGTTTTTCTTCACTTTGAGTTATTTAGCTATTGGCAAATATTTTACTTAAAGAGACATGGACTGGAAAAAAGAGTTTCTAGGGTACACCAGAAACTCACCCATGGTGCTCATCCTATGAGACAGAATGACAGAAACTCTCTGGTGCACACACACACACACACACACACACACACACACACACACGCACACACGCACACACACACACACACACACACACACACACACACACACACCACCTTACCATCTTAATGATCATTAGAAGTTTGTGCTCATAGGATGGCTTTGTAAGGAGGAGAAAGTTGCCTTGCACACCTGACACTCAATTTTTTAAAAATTGTTTTCTGCCCATGTCCCCATAGGGGCTCCGTAAAATTCAAACATCATAAAGCAAAATATTTTAGGGATAAAAACAATTGTTACAGTTAAGATAGTTATGAGTTTGGTGGATTAGATAAGCAATGCTAATTAGGATAATTTACTGGCTAGTTAATGATTTAAATGATTAAAATCACAGGAGGATGTATAATAAAATATAAATCTGAAAGTTATGGTTCTAAAAAAATTGGAATAATCTGCAGGATTAAGCAAGCAAAAGAAAATAAGGTTTGTTTTTCTGCATACAAGTCAGATTGGTGGGAGATTATCTGAGACCCAAACTGTTTTAGTTTAAATCCAAATTTGGGGAAATCTGTAAAGGACTTTACATTAATTCTCTCTAACGGCTGAGAGGTTTATGGACGAACCAGATTGAGTCCATTGTGTGGCGTCTGTCCGGTGAGCCGTCCATCTTGAAGATCAGGTCGGTCTTCAGGTTGCCCGTGCTGTCATGAGCTGAATTGAAGTTGGTGATGACTCTAGCCGGGATGCCGAGGCAACGAAGCACTGCATTGGAATAAAATGATTCATTTCAGATTATTACTTTCAAATATCAAGAAATTATATCAACAAAAAAGTAGTGGTCATTTTTCAACACTTTGTGGTTATTTTGAATTTACTTTTTGTAGATTTTTCTTTGTTTTTGTAGATTAATGGACACAAAAAAGACCCAGTTCATGTAACTGACAAGCCCCTTTCATACTTGAAATGATCTGAAAGTCTTAAAATATACATTTTGAAGCTTTAACTCAGTGGGACAGTGTGTGTCCTTACAGGTGTTGAAGACCCCAGCGAACACCCAGCACTGGGCATAGGCAACAGGGACTCCAGTGTTGACGTACTGCAGCAGAATCTGGACGCTGCCGGTCCAAGATGACGGGGATTTGCCCATGGAGAAATCGCTGCCCCAGTTCCCGACCAGCACACCGTTATCATCCTGAGCGTTCACCTGAGGGAAGAGGAAGGTCAAACATCAGTTACCCTTAGACAGTGATGTTCATACACATTACAACCCCAAAAAGTTGGGACTTTGTATAAAATGTTATAAATAAAAACAGAATGTGAAAACAACAAAATCACATGTTTAATTTGATAATAGCAAAAAGAAAACATATCAAATGTTAAAACTGAGAAATGTCATTGAGTTTGGCCAGTAACATGTTGCAAAAAGTTGGGACAGGATCATGTTTACCCCTCTGTAGCATTTATGTGCACAGAGAAAGTCCTGTAAATTTGTTTCTGTTCTGTCCTGATGCTTAACAGCAAAGAATTTTAAAAAATGTCTTAAGGCTTAAACCACGGGGACTAGTGACCAAACAGCTTGGTATGTATTCTCAAATTTATGTCCAATAATTGGAGACTGTTGAACTATAGTTGAGCAGGTTAAATGCTTTTCAGTCTGTATTCTTACCATGGACGATACCATCCTGACCACTTGGATGACGTTGCCTCGGGTGGAGATCGGAATCCGACAACAATCCAGGATGTAAATACAGGCGTCCAAAATGCCCTTCTCAAACTGAAGAGAGATGATGAATTAACTTACAGTTTATTCTCTCTGAGTTGTTATGATGTTCGTTTATTTGAAGGCTGAAACTGATTTTATGCGTTACATTTAAGCTCACTGGCCTTTAAATTCTGCACCTTTTGTACATTTTGTGTTTTTGAAGGATTTCCTTTAACTGTTTTTCACCAAAACACCAAGTTAAATTCCTTGTATGTGCAAATGTACTTGGTAATAAAAAATGATTCTGATTCTGATTCTGATTCTGATTCTGATTCTGATATTTGTATATTTGATTGTACCTGTCCATACATCCAGTTGCGGTATGACACAGCATTGTAAGCACCCTGGAAGATCATACCGTTGTCGTTCAGGATATATTCCTTCCGTTCTGCTTCATCGTTAAGAAACACAGCGTCCTCTGCAAGGAAAGAGAAATTCTGTCTTCTGTTGTTGTTTTTGTCCCTCAGAGGCTCAGATTGTTATTCTAAGTGTCTGACAGCATCACAGAAAGGATCCCAACAGAGATAGACCTTTGCGTGAAATAGGAACATGATTTTTTAAAACAGAAACAGCTGTAACATCCCTGCCTTCAAAGACACCAGACTCCATTGAAAATACAGAGATTTTATCTTGTGGAACTCAGGAGTTCTCTTCTGCGACCTCGATCATTTACCTTTTAGTTGTTTATATGTGACTTGAGTGTTTTTAATAGTAATTTTTTTAACCTTTCATTTTTGGAACACACAATGACATAATCAAACAACCAATAGAGGCAGTGATAGATTGGCAACTCCCATGTTCTCTCAGGTTAAATGACTGTTTTGGTCAATGGAGTTGAGTTGATTGAGGAATACAGATTTCGGTTGTAAAAATAATCTTCCCCTGAAACAAAAAGGTCTATCTCTGTCGAGATACTTTTTGTAATGTTGTCAGACGCTTAGAATAACAATCTGAGTCTGTCAGGGACAAAAACAACTTTTAGTGAAAGCACTATGACCTGGATCTGTTTCCACACAGGAGTAATGTTGCAACCATTACAGCCTGTTTAGTGGGTGCTGCATGAAATGATATACTGGAGCATTCCAAACAATGTCACACCATTTCAGTCATTTTGTCCTTGTTAATTTGAGAAATGGGACTGTTGCTAAAAAATACCCAGGACATCAATTTCACAAGACAGTGAGACAAACTGATAAACACTCCCCATGAAGTAAGACAGTAATTCTCTATCAGCCACCAGGGGGCAGTAGAGTGTCTGTTGGTGTTCGTACCTGGGCACCAGGCATTGCACAACAGGTACAAGTCGGTCCTGGCATCCCTCTTGGTTCGCTGAATGCCGTTGCCTGTAATGACAGCCACATAGCAACGAAACTTCCCCACGATGGCGTTGGCCGTTGGCGTGATCCCAAATATCATCGACTCTCCCTGCTCCTCCAGGATCGTACCTGACCACGAGCTACCTTTACGGTCGCCAAAAGTCACCGCCAGCAGAGTTCCTTTACTGGGAGAAGGGTGAGAGCCTGAGGAGGAGGAGGAGCAGGAGGGTCAGTGATATTTGGGGTTGGAGGAAACGAGGCAAGGAGAGGAAGCAATGAGAGGAGAGAAAATAAGGAGAGGGAAGTCTGGGACAAGCAACAACCAAAGAAGAGGAGAGGAGGGAAAAGGTGAGGAAAGGAGACAAATAGGATGGGAAAGGAAATTAGTTAAAAGGGTAGTGGCTTAGAGAGACAAGAAGTTAGAACGGGATGGCAGGAGGCAAGGAGAGGTAAGGAAACGAGAGAGGGAAGAGAGAGATGGAGAGGAAATCAAGGGAGGAGAGGAAAGAGGAGTGTTGAGGGGGGGAGATAGAAGGAGAAGAGGATACACGTTAAGGAGTGCAGGAGGGGAGAACAACAGCAAATAAAAGGAGACAAGGAGAGAATACAAGGAGAGGAAAACAGACAACAGACAAGAGCCAGAGAGAGGAAAGAAGGACATAACAGGAAACAAGGAGAGGAAAGAAGGATATGACAGGAAACAAGGAAACAAGAGAAGGAAACAGTATTTCTGTCTTCTGTCCTTCTTGACTCAAAATAAATAACAATTCAATTATTTTAATGTGATTAAAAAGATCAGATTTTATTGAGCTGAGGCCAAACATGTCTGCAAACATCTGTCAGACGGAGCAGGTGTGTGTGTGTGTGTGTGTGTGTGTGTGTGTGTGTGTGTGTGTGTGCGTGCGTGTGATTAGCCATGACTGTGATGCTTCCTGATGAGCTGACAGTAGTTTAATTGTTCAGTAGATGACTGTTAATGAACATCTTTTCCTCGGTTAATTGGTTAACGATGGAGATCTAACTGTTGGTCTCAGGTGTGCCAAGCCTTGGCTACTGAGCGTGCTCAGAACACCCCCTCCCCCCATCCCTCTCTACATGTCATAAAACAGTTTGAAGCTGCTGGGTTTACTCAGAAATACGAATTAAATGAGAACAGATTGATTAAAGACGGATGTTAATTATTCCTCTTGACTTTTGAACAGCAGATTTGTATTTAAACATTTTCCTTGAAAGGTCCCATATTCTGCTTTTTCTGGTTTTATATGCCCTTTAGTGTGTTTTCCAAGTGTCCTGTACATGTTTAGGCACATCTATTTGCAAAAATTCAAAGTCCGCGGAAACGCGGCTTCTCCTACCTCCTCCTGTTAGCTGTAGCATTAGCCGCATGTAACGCTCGGTTCTAGCCCCCCTCGATAAAAATTTGTCAGTGCGACGTCATGTGAGTTGTATAAGATAGAAAAATAGATTTCCAAATGCTGAACAACCCGACCACTCAGTGAATCTTTATCCTGATTCTCTAACATTCCCCACTTCACAATCTGTCTCAACCAGTTTTTATGAAATGTTGATCGATTTGAGTTCTGGATGGAGACTCACCGATGAGGAACTCGACCTGGAAGTCGTCTCCTCTGACGATAGGGCGGTTGAAGGTGATCCTAATGACGAACTGTTTACCGCGTCGGACCACCAGGTTCGTGATGTCGTAGGCGACGGTGTAATGGTTGGGTTTGTTGATCGACTGACACATGTCCACTTTGACCACCGACAGAGCATCTGAGGGAGGAGTAACGAGACAGGCCACCATATTAATATGTTATTGATCGTGATTCATTTCTGCACATTAAATAGAATAAAATAAACATATCTCACCTCCCGAAGGTGCGTTACTTCTGGGCGTGGCCTTCTCATCAAAAAACTCAAATTCCGGGAAATCCGCTTCATCATTTGTAAGGTTGGAGGTGGGCACCTGAAAAGCATTCAAATATTCATATGGATCAATTAAAAAGAATATCACAGAGGCCTGATAATATCTAAAGAGTATAATGTTTTTCTGTCAGTGATCCTGTACCGGCTCAGAGTAGCGCCCCCTGTGGGTGTTTGATTCTTTGGCTGAAGACGTCATGGTCGAAGAATCAAAGATTTCACTGACGTCACTAAAAGAAAAAAATATTTAAGGAAAAAAGACATCAAAAATAAAAAACACAAAATAAGTCAAAATATGCACATAAAGACAGATGAAGTATATACAAGTAACACATGCTAAGCTTGTGTGTGTGTGTGTGTGTCTCACCGCTCAGATGAAGAAGTGTGTGTGTGTCGAGTCTCTGATGATCAGATCAGAAGATGTTCAGATCAACTTCAACATCAGTTTATATACACATGCTGCTTCCTCTTCACACACACACACACACACACACACACACACACACACACACACACACACAAACATACAGCTACTCTTTTACACCTCTTCCACAAGCCTTGCTTGATAATGTTTGTTGCTTAGATTAGTTTATAATAGTTATTTGTTTGGTTAAGTTCATTGATTTTGGATTTATGTGGCTTTGTTTAAATAAATTCTGTTAGAATTTTAAGAGAGCAGTTGTTTGTGATTACTGGTGTATTTGCATTGTGATATAAGCTGGATGCGAGGGCTTTGTGTACGGATTTCACTTCTTCAATTTATTAAATATAGTTATTAATTATTAATAATATTAGTAATTAAGTAACTAATTTGAGACTGATTTGAGTGATATTTTGGTTATATTTCCCTGATTACAGGGTGGTGCCCCAAACGAGATTAAACATAGTTTAATGATAATTGTATTTATATTATTAATAATTAAATATAATTATTAAAGAATATGACCAAAGTTGACTTGATACAACCCCAACAAATGGTGCCCCGTGTGAGGCCTTCAATAAACCAGCTGTATTGCACTGTAAATGCACAGTAATTCGAATTTTTCATCCTAAAAGAGATCTTTCGTTTTTTTTCACAAATCTGTTTTTCTTTTTTACATTACACATAAATTTAGTCCAGTAGAATTCTATACAACAACAAAAAAATCATGTAAAGATAAACAAAAAAAAACCCAACATAGACAAACATTTTATCTTATTAAATAATAATAATAAATAAATATCTTATTTTATTGATTTAAGAAGTTTTATTGAATGAAGTATTCTTTATTTTTGTCATCTTAAGTTACTGGATACCTCAAAGCACTGTTACTGTTTTTTGTATCTGGAATATGTTCATCTCTCAGGCCCAATAAAGATCAGGATTATATATACATACATACATTATTGTACATGAAAAAACAACGTTGTTTTCTTTAGCTTACTTGTTTGGTTAGTTTCTGTTTTGTTTTTTTTGCTTAACTTTTGAAATAGCGTTTGTTGTCTGCCTGTTTCTGCAGCATTGTCTTAATCACCTGCAGTTAATCAGTTAACCAGCTGTTTAGGAGCTTTAACTTCATGACCAACATGTTTATAGAATCATGTCATACTTGTGTTTAAAGGTGTTTCATGTTCGAGATATTATTAGATCATGAGGTTTTATTTGAGAGAGTTTTATTTGGCAGAGCAGCGAACAGCACCTGAGCAGAGCAGCGAGCAGCACCTGAGCAGAGCAGCGTACTACAGTGAGCGTATTGCATAATTGCTTGTTCTGTTCTCCTCTGCACTGTGTTACTGTGTACCTACTCTTAGCTTAGCTTAGCAGTTAGCTTTACAATGGCTTCTTTTTCTGTCTCTCCCTCTCCTGCTCTCTCTTGCTCTACGTGTCAGATGTTAAGTTATTCCTCGTCCTCCTTTAGTGATAATGATACTTGTAAGAAATGTAGTTTATTTTTAGCTTTGGAGGCGAGGGTGTCTGAGTTAGAGAGACGGCTCCGCACCATTGAGTCAGAGTCATCGTATGCAGCAGTAGTTAGCCAGCCACCTGTAGCCGTTGCGGGCCGACATAGCTTGGCTTCCCCCCCGGTAACTCCCGAGCAGCCGGGAGGCAGTGGCTGGGTTACTGTCCGAGGGAAGCATAGTCGAAAATCGAAGCACACGGTTCCCCACCAACCACTTCACGTTTCAAACAAATTTTCCCCACTCAGCGACACACCCGCTGAGAATAAAACTCTGATTATTGGAGACTCCATAGTCCGAAACGTGAAGCTAGCGAAGTCAGCGGGCATAGTTAGGTGTATACCCGGGGCCAGAGCGGGCGACATCGCATCTCATTTAAAGTTGCTGACAAAGACTAAAGGTAGATTTGATACAATCGTAATTCATGTCGGCACAAATGACTCCCGACTACGCCAGTCGGAAGTCACTAAGGTTAATGTGGAGTCGGTGTGTACTTTTGCTAAGACGATGTCGGACTCCGTAGTGTTCTCTGGTCCCCTCCCAAATCAGACCAGTGATGACATGTATAGCCGCATGTCATCACTCAACCGCTGGCTGTCGAGGTGGTGTCCAGCACATGATGTGGGCTTCATAGATAACTGGCAGTCTTTTTGGGGAAAACCTGGTCTGCTAGCTAGAGACGGCATCCATCCCACTTTGGACGGTGCAGCTCTATTATCTAGAAACATAGCAGAGGTTATTAGTCCAAAACCCTGACAACAACACAGAGTTCAGACCAGGAGGCAGAGCTGCGGTCTTACACGCTTCTCTGCGCCTCCCTTAGATCTGTCTCCCAGTCACTATAGCTGTAATTCTGAATCGAACTGTAGTTATACTATAGGTACTGTGTCTGTCCCCCAGCCCAGACCCGTTTTTAAAAGTCATCCAAACGGCGTGAATCATCAGAATCTGATTAGAATCAAAACTACGAATACGATTTTGCTACAAGATCGGAGGATTCACTGTGGACTTTTGAACATTAGGTCCTTAGCATCCAAGTCTCTTTTAGTGAATGATCTGATATCAGATCAGTACATTGATTTACTTTTTTTGACTGAAACCTGGCTGTGTCGAGATGAATATGTTAGTTTGAATGAATCCACTCCTCCCAGTCATTTTAATACTCATATACCTCGAGACACCGGACGAGGTGGTGGAGTAGCAGCTATTTTTAATTCCAGTCTTTTAGTTAACCCTCGACCAAAGCTGAATTTTTCTTCTTTTGAAAGCCTTGTTCTTAGTCTTCCACATCCAGTCTCAAGAACCTTTCAGCCAGTTCTAGTTGCTGTAGTTTACCGCCCTCCTGGCCCATATTCTGAGTTTTTATCTGAGTTTGCAGAATTTTTATCAGACTTAGTCCTTAGCAGTGATAGAATAATTGTTGTAGGTGACTTCAATATCCATGTGGATGTTGAAAATGATAGCCTGAGCACAGCTTTCATGTCACTATTAGACTCTATTGGTTTCACCCAGGGTGTAAACGAACCTACTCATCATTTTAACCACACCCTGGATCTTGTTTTAGCTTATGGAATTGAAATCCATAACCTTACAGTTTTCCTAGAAAATCCTCTGCTATCAGACCATTTTTTTATTACATTTGATTTTGTCCTACTAGAATTACCTCTGCCTGGAAGAGGTGTGCTTTCTAGAAGTTTGTCGGATAGTGCTGTGGCTAGATTTAAGGAAGCTATTTCAGCTGTTTTTGATTCAGTACCGTGTTTCAACCCAGTTGGAAACTCTTACGATAGCTTTAGTCCCTCTCAGCTAGATCAGTTTGTTGATAGTGCAGTGGATTCGCTGAGAGTTACTCTGGATTCGACTGCTCCCCTGAAACAGAAGGTTGTCAAGCGGTGGAGAGTGGCTCCATGGTTCAACTCAGAAACCCGTACTCTGAAACAATCATCACGGAATTTTGAAAGAATATGGCGTTCGACCAAAACGGTAGAATCTCGTTTTTTCTGGCAGGATAGTCATAGAAGATATATGAAGGCTCTACGTCACGCCCGAGCTGCCTACTACTCCTCTCTAATCGAGGAAAACAAAGGCAATCCTAGATACCTTTTCAGCACTGTAGCCAGGCTGACAGAGAGTCATGGCTCCATTGAGCCTTGTATTCCTCTAGCCCTCAGCAGTAATGATTTCCTTAGCTTTTTCAACAACAAAGTTCTAGACATCAGAGACAAAATTGGTAACCTCCTGCCCTTACCTGGTGCAGATACGTCTGATATGGCAGAGACAGTTCCAGGACCAGATATTAGTCTCGACTGTTTTTCTCCAATCAACCTTTCAGAGTTATATTCCATTATTTCTGCATCAAAACCGTCAACCTGTCTTTTGGACCCAATCCCAACCAAGCTGTTTAAGGAAGCCTTTCCCTTAGTTAGCAACTCCATATTAGATATGATCAATATGTCTTTACTGGCAGGCTATGTACCACAGACATTTAAAGTAGCGGTAATCAAACCTCTACTTAAAAAGCCTACTCTGGACTGAGGAACTCTGGCTAACTACAGGCCTATATCCAACCTTCCTTTTATCTCGAAGATCCTGGAGAAGGTGGTAGCTAAACAGCTGTGTGACTTTCTCCATGACAACAGTTTATTTGAAGAGTTCCAGTCAGGATTTAGAGTCCACCATAGCACTGAGACTGCACTAGTTAGAGTTACAAACGATCTACTTCTAGCCTCAGACAGGGGACTTCTGTCTGTGCTCGTCTTGTTAGATCTTAGTGCTGCTTTTGACACCATTGACCATCGGATCCTGTTGTACAGACTGGAGCATTTCCTTGGAATTACAGGGACTGCTTTAAGTTGGTTTGAATCCTACTTATCAGACCGATCTCAGTTTGTACATGTTAATGATGAGTCCTCTATGCACACTAAAGTTTGCCATGGAGTCCCACAAGGTTCAGTGCTTGGACCAATTCTTTTTACATTATATATGCTTCCTCTGGGAAATATTATGAGGAAACACTCCATACAGTTTCATTGTTATGCAGATGATACTCAGCTTTATGTATCAATGAAGCCCGATGGTACCAGTCAGTTATGTCAGCTAGAAACATGCCTTAAGGACGTTAGGACCTGGATGACCAGAAATTTTTTGCTACTTAACTCAGATAAGACTGAAGTTATTGTGCTAGGCCCTAAGAACCTCAGAGAGACTTTTTCTAGTGATGTGACTGTCCTTAATGACATCAGCCTGGCATCTAGCACCACTGTTAGGAATCTAGGAGTTATTTTTGATCAAGATATGTCTTTTAGCTCTCACATCAGTCAAGTTTCAAGAACAGCCTACTTTCACCTTCGTAATATATCCAAGATCAGGAATATCCTGTCGCAAAGTGATGCAGAAAAACTAGTTCATGCATTTGTTACCTCCAGACTGGATTATTGTAACTCTCTTTTGTCAGGGTGCTCTGGCAAATCTCTAAAGACTCTTCAACGGGTCCAGAATGCTGCAGCTCGTGTACTGACCAGAACCAGGAAATGGGACCACATTACTCCTGTCCTGGCTTCTCTGCACTGGCTCCCTATACAGTCTAGAATAGAATTCAAGATCCTTCTTCTCACCTACAAAGCTCTAAATGGCCAGGCACCATCTTATCTTAAGGAGCTACTAGTACCGTACTGTCCCTCGAGAGCGTTGCGGTCCCGGAGTGCAGGCCTGCTGGTGGTACCTACAGTCTCCAAGTGTACTATGGGGGGTAAAGCCTTCAGTTATCGGGCTCCTCTCCTCTGGAACCGCCTTCCAGCCGGGGTCCGGGAGGCAGACACAGTCTGTATTTTTAAGATTAGACTTAAAACTTTCCTTTTTGATAAATCTTATAGTTAGGGCTGGTGTAGACCAGCTCTTAGTTATGCTGCTATAGGCTTAGACTACCGGGGGAACTGGCACCCTGAGCTCCTCTCTCTCTCTCTCTCTCTGCATATACAGTACATCATATTACTGCATGTATCTATCTATAAATCTCAGTCACTAACCACCTACTTTCCTGGGAGCTCTTGAGCTCTCCTAGGCTCCTCAAGATCGTCGGTTGACGGCTTGCCAGAACAACCCCCACCCCACCACTACCCCCTCCCCACCGGATCGTGGGTTGGCGGCCTGCCAGAACAACCCCCCACACCCCCTCCCCTCCCCACCGGATTGCTGATGGACGGTCTACCTCCCCCCACCCCCTTGCTCTCTATCCCTCTTCCTGCATCTTATCCCATCTCTCCCCCTATCCCTTTCCAAGCCCGGCGCAGTCTAGGCCTGTGAAGACTGTTTCGTCATGAGCCGGGGATCCGGCCGAAGATTTCTGCCTTTTAATAAGGCAGTTTTTTCTTACCACTGTAACTTTTGCTGCTTTGCTAAAGTGCTCATGATGGATAGGCCGGATCTTTGTAACATAGCAATAAGTAAGGTCTTTTACCTGCTTTTTGTAACATAACAATGAGTAAGGTCTTTTTACCTGCTCTTTTGTAATGTTAACAGACAATGAGTAAGGTATTTTACCTGCTTCTTGTAAAGTGTCTCGAGATAACACTTGTTATGAGTTGACGCTATACAAATAAAAGTTGATTGATTGATTGATTTCTGTACTCATGTTCATTATACTTCAAAAAATAACTTTTCTCTTTTTTCTCCAAATAAATTTCCTAAAAGACTGTTCAATCTTTTTTTGATATGTAAACACAGAAGTCACATCATTTGATTTAATTTGTTCTGTGTCAGTATCTTCCTCTGACCTTGACCTCAGGCAGTGAGGTCATAATGACACGCTGCTACCGATTGGTCAGATTTCACCACAGTTACAATTCCTCATTTTGCTCTGACATCTGCGCTCTGCTCTGAGATCAGAAACATTCAAAAAGCAAAGTCAACAAGAAAATAAATAAATATTAAGAATAGAGCACAAAGATTGTTTTAACAGACTTTCTGAACCAGAAAACTTCCAAACCTTAAACGACCATTAAAGCTTTAAGCTGTTTTTTTTAGATAGGGGACCACAGGGGTCGCTGTAATTAAGAAGGTAACTGGAGTCTGAATGAGCAAACTATGGAAGCCCGAAGCAGACATGCATCCATACAATTATCATGGTCACACAGCCACTTTTTAAGCTTGTATATATGCGTCTCTGTCGACTTATGTACAGTTAAATTTTGTTGTTTGGTAATTACTTGTTGTTTGTTCATTACTTGTTGTTGTTTTCTTGAGATCTCATTTTTTTTATTTTGTATTCCTGCCCATTGCAAAAGACCTCACAGCGAGCCACTGTTTGGTTTTCTAGATTGTCAGAGGAACAAGGTTTATTCTGAAAAGAAGTCTTCAGGTTTCAGGACGAGTCACCGTCTGTCACCTCGATCTGGTATTAATCGGTCTGAGTCATCAGGACCGTCGTACGGTTATTGCGATCCCTCAGCAGATCTGTCTAACACAACGCAGGACGGGACGGGGAGAATGTAGAAACAGCAGGAAAATGCAAATTATTTATACAAAACACATCCGAAGTGAGAATAAGAGAGACAATAAAATGGAAATAAAATCCCAATAAGAGACGAAGAGTATCCACAAACACAATCATACAGAATCAAATGAAATATGAGTGAAGTCAACAAAAGAAAAGATGGAACAGAAAGAGACTCATAAAGAAAAGACTGGAAAGGAAATGATTTAAACATGTAAAAGTTTCAACTTGCTCTGTTCAGGTCAGCGAGTCTTTCAAAGGAGGAAGTGAGAGAGGTCATTCTGCTCCTCACACACAAACACATTGACATGCTGCTGCTTAAAAATGTTAAGTCAATCTGTTCATGATCATGGTATATTGCAAAACTCAGATTCTTATTCATGCCCTGTGCATCAGTTTGATCCAGACATAAATGTTTTTAAAAAACTGTAACATTTTGTAAAAAAACTTTTCGAAATCCATTATTTTTCCCTCCAGTATCAGCTTCTAAATTTTACTTTGTGCAGGTTATACAAGGGTGTATTCACACCTGCCTTGTCTAGTTCGCTTGAAACAAACTAAAACCCTGGTGCAGATCTTTTGGGCAGGTGTGAATACAAACCATCAAACTCGGGTGCGCACCAAACAGCCGAACCGAGACCCAGCCGAAGAGGTGGTCTCGGTTCGCTTCCAAACGAACCCTGGTACGGTTCGTTTGAGATGAGAAAGCGAACGGACCTCAGTCCGACCCAGTTCTAAAAATCATATTCCTTTTTGGAAGTGCTCAACTTTTTCCTTACAACTTTTATAAAGTCATAAATTAAGCATCAGCAGTTTGAGCCTGACTTTTATAATCATTACAAGCAGCAGAGAGATAAAGGTCAAGGGTCAAAGCAACCATATCCCTGTGGTTCTTGTTAGGAGACAAAAGAAAAGACGACTGTAAACAGAACAAAATGTGTTTTCCTCTTTTTGTCTAAAACTCATGAAAAATCCTCAGAGGTTTGAAGAAACGAACCGAGCAGACAAAACGACTCATTGCAACCTGAGGGAGAACGAGTCAATACCCAACAGCACATCACCAATGCCACCGCCGCCGCCGCCACTGCCGCCACCAGACCGCAAACCAGTTAGAGCCCCAACAGGCACTTTATGCCGAGGCAGCCTTGTTATTATCCTGCAGGGATTATGTTAGGTGGGGGTTATTTCTATGGTAGATGGACAATTATGAAATCGTGAAACAGACTGTGGATCATCTTAGATTTATTCAGCCATGGTCAGACAACACAGAAACACAACACATATGGCTGACAAAGTGCGGACCATCGCTGACCCATGCTGACCAAGATCTCACAATCATTGACAATCATTGGCAAAGTGGCCATCATGGACAAAGTGGCAGAATGGCCAAGTCTTCATCTTCACAGTGTTGCTTATATTCTGCTAGAAGGCACATCCTACAAATTCTTGGCTACTTTGGTACATCTCTATAAGGCAAGAAAGAAGACATCTGCTTGACTCGTTTATGTCAGACACATACATTTAATTCTTAGCAAACCTTCGCTTACAACAGACAGTTGGCTCCAAACCAAATATAACTCTGCTGCCATGAGATGCCTTACATAGATATGGTTTCACCTTGAACCTGAGAGAAGAGTTACTCTTAGATGGTAGACAGATTTAAAGATATATCCAGAAAATTATCAAGATGAATCAATTCATGAAAATACGTACTAACAGATTACGAAACCCTTTTTCACACACTGCCGTGGCTAATTGATAAATAAGAGACAGAGAAAAAGTGAGAGAGGATGCGTTTGCATACTAGTGACAACAAATCTCTTTCTGAAGGTTTTCATCACTCAGAGGTCAATAGGAGACCATACAGAGGATTTTCTGACTTTAATCAGCTGAATCAACACTTTAAAGATTCTGTTTTAGTGTTTTAAAACTGATGTGTTTTTAGGGAAGTATTTGCAGCAAAGGTTACTTGTGATGTGTCTTGACAAAGTATTTTTTGTCTTGGTCGGCTCACATTTGGTTGTCTCTTGAACCAGAAGTGATCACTTGTCAATCACAGGTAGCCCTGCCCTGACTTCTCCCCTGTTTTTTGGTCTCTTTGACGGGATGATAATTTACTGTTGAACTTGACGTTGTATTGAAGAAGACGGTAAACTACAGATTGAGACGATAAACTCGTTAGGAAAAAGTTTACTGAGGGACTAAATCAACTGACAAGTACAAACTTTTTTATCATAGACTATTACACAATAAGGGTGCACTCACACTAGGCTCAGTTCCCTCATACTGTGCCGAAGCCTGATTGTCCCCCCTCCCCAGTCCCCCGCTGGTCTGCACTCACATTGCTCCAGGTCAAACCGGGCCTGAGCACTGTTAACTCTTGTACATACCTCATCACGTTGTATTATGACACTTTGTTTACAAAGCGTGGTCTCAGAGTCAGCTCAATTGAGAAAAATAAAAAGAACATGTCTGAAACTTTGCTAATTCGTGGCTTATTTTGAGTTGTTTTGGTCAGATACGAGACTTGGATTATTCACCCATCTAGCCAGACTTCATCTATGCTGCTTTTCCTGTTCAAAATGCTCTTAAATGATCATGTTTGTGTGATAAAACAGAATAAATATTAATCTAGTATAAAATCTCTTCTCCATGAGATGTTGTTGTTCATATTGATTCTGGCAGTACATTTTTACAATAAAAACGTATTTAATGACTTCCGGTGGCGCCATGTTTTAGTAGACAGGGGGAAATTTTGCTCTACAAAAAGCCAACTAATAACCAGCCAATGTTTAATAACTCGGAGAAAAACCACCGCTGGATTTATCAGAGTTTATTCGCGCACAACTACAAGTCCCAGATGACATGGATGTACGTATTGAAAGAGCGCACCGCTCCCTGGTCGCCAAACCGAGGGACAACACCACACTGCCGCAGGCAATTATTGTTCGCTTCTTGGACTATCAGGTGAAGGAATATGTCATTCAAAAAGCATGGAAACAAAAGACTACATACGAGGAACAGGCCATTTACTTCAACCAAGACTACACGACGGAGGTGCAAAGAAAGAGGAAACAAGTGCGGGACGTAATAAAAGCACTAAAGGAGAAGAACGTTAAAGCACAGTCTCCTTATCCTGCTCAGCTCAAAGTGTTTCTGGACTCTGGGACTAAGACTTTTGCTTCACTACGGGAGGCTGCACCTCTGTTAAAAGAGATGGGGATCAATGTTGCAGAGGATGAAACGGAGAGACAACAGAAGGTGATGATGCAGGGCAGCTGGACCACAGTGACAGGACGGAGGGAGAAAAGGAGGCAACCTTGTATGACAGAGGACATGCATGCCTTTTTCAAGTGAACTCATGTATTCATTATAGTTTTACAAGGTAAGGGGTCAAATCATGGACGATGATAAGTAATTGTATGGGCAGTTAAGATTATAAAACAAACAGTCAAACAACCAGAATATCTGCCGGACTTGAAATGGAAAAATAATAGTGAGCTGGTTAATGATGCAAAACTAATTTGATGCTGACAGAAAAGTTGGCCACAAAGAGCAAAATTTAGACTCAATTTGAGTAAAGAGTAACTTACGAAACACCTAAGAAGTTGCAGGTGCACATAGTGCTATTCACCAGAGAGAATTTGTCACATCTCTCTAAGTAGGGGACTTTTGGGAGTCATATTATTTTTGTTATATTGTAGTTCTAAAGGAGATGCTTAATGTTCTTTTTTGCTGTGCTATGTTTTGCACAGTTGTTTTTTTTTCACAGAGGTGCCGAGTTGAAAGGTTTAAAATGAAACCAGATGAATAAGCTAAATATAATTTCATATAATGTCCATGGTGCAAACCATCCCATTAAAAGGAAAAAGATAATGAGCCAACTAAAGAAAATGCAATGTTCTATAGCTTCTACAAGAAACACACTTAAAAAACTGAAAAGGGAATGGGTAAACCATGTATTTTATGCCTCATACGTCAAGAAAAGGGGTGTAGCCATATTAATAAATAAATCAGTACCATTCACTTTAGAGAAAGAAATAAAAGATAAAATGGGATGGTATGTAATGATAGTAGGCTCCATAGGAGATATGAGTATATCTTTAGTAAATATATATGCCCCACAAGAGGAGAACGAAACATTCTTTAAACACTTAGCCAATGTTATTACTAGTGATGCAAAGGGGACGATACTAATGGGAGGGGATTTTAATACAATACAAAATGGGAAGTTAGACAGACTATCATCAGAAAAGGGATCGATCACAAAAAAATCCAGAATATTAAATAACACTATAAAAGAGTTAGGCCTTATTGATCCATGGAGAAACATTCATCCCAGGAGCAAGGATTTTACTTTTTACTCCAATCCACATGACATCTATTCAAGGATAGACTTTTTCTGTGTATCCAAACAACATGCACACAAAATCCTAAACTGTAGCACTGAGAGCATAACCATAAGTGATCATGCCCCCATTACAATAACGGTGGATTTGGGTAATGAACCTTCTTTTAAATACTGGAGATTTAACGTGTCACTTCTATCTGATGAGCAGGTGTCAAAGGAACTAAAACAACATCTAAAAGAATACTTGGAGATAAATGACAATGGCCAAGTATTGCCTTCAATTTTATGGGAGGGGGGAAAAGCGGTGCTGAGAGGGAAAATGATAGAACTAACATCTAGACTAAAAAAAGCGAGACTGGAAAAGCAAATAAGGTTAGAGAGTAAAATAAGAGAACTAGAGTTGAAACATAAGAGAACATCAGACAACTCTATACTACTTGACCTAAAAAAGACTAGAAATGACCTTGAAGATTTGCTGACATATAAAGCTGAAGGGGTCAAAGATATTATGAGATGGGTAATAGAGCAAGTCGCCTGCCTGCATTCCAAATTCGAAAAACCCAATCAAATAGAACAATTTAAAAAATAATTCACCCCAACTCCAAGCAATTTGTGGTAAAACCGTCTGATAAAGCGGAAGCATTCTCAGAATACTACAAAAATCTATACCATGATTCAGACTCTGATAACATAGAAGACAAAACACAGATATTCCTTATAAAACTATAACTACCAACTTTGTCAAATGAAGAAGCCACTGACATGACAAGGCCAATTTCATGTCAAGAAATATCCGACACTATAAAAAATTAAAATAATAAATCCCCTGGCACGAACGGGTTCCTGGGGGAATTTTATAAATGTCTCTTAAATTAAGTAACGGCAGTATTATTTAAAGTCTTTAATTTTGCTCTAGCATCAGGTAACCCACCAACAATGTGGTCAGAAGCCATTATTTCAGTCTTACATAAGGGGAAGGACCCAACTTTATGTGAAAACTATAGGCCTGTTAGCTTACTATGTAACGACTTAAAGATATTGACAAACATTTTAGCACAGAGAATGCAGAAGAATATAAAGAAAATAATCAAACCGGACCAAACAGGATTTATTCCTGAGAGGCAAAGTGCTAACAATATTAGGCAAACATTGAATGTTATAACATATACTAAGAATAACAGACAAAATACCATGTTACTCAGTCTACATGCCCAAAAAGCTTTCGACCGGGTGAAGTGAAGTTTTTTGTACAAAACTCTGGCAGAGTTTGGGTTTAACACAACATTTATAGATTGGGTAAAAATAGTTTACAATAACCCTAAGTCAAGAATCAGAGTAAATGGATGCTGCTCAGACTTCTTTTTCCTTAAAAGAGGGGTCAGGCAGGGAGATTGTCTTAGTCCATTCCTGTTTGCCGTTAGTGTTGACGGAATTAAAGATGAGGGGGGTTTGGAACACAAAATATTGTTATTTGCAGAGGACATATTAACCTATATAAGTTGTTGGGCCATGCAGGCTTGAGACAGGCAAACAATGGACTTGGGCCTGCATCTCTGTGAGAAGCCTCATTTGAGTTATTCACTGAGACCTAAAAGGACTCTTAATCCCAGAATCCCCTGCAACACTTCACACCTACGCGTGAAATTAGGGGGGACCGGAACATCTCTCCTCATTGGAGGGGACCTGAGGTAGAACCCCCATGAAGGAGGCCAGGTGACAAAACTCTGAGACTTCCATTGCTCTCTCTCTTTCCACATGCTGACTTCAAGTGTTCAGAGACACAAACTCACCTCCTGTTCTCTGCAACAATCTTCCTTTGTTTTAAGTTTTGGCGCGCAGGTAATCCGCGGCCGGCAGTGTTCTGAATTCCGAGCTCGGATTGTCCAGTGAACGCATCTCAGTTTCCCGGAGAGCGTCAGACTATAATAGGTTATCAGGAAGATAACAGTCTTATTCCGTCCTGCAACGAAAGGACATCAACGGACATCTTCCCACTCGACGGAGAACCAACGAAGCCGCTAATGCCGTAAGGGACCCTTGCCGCCATCAAACGCCTCTGCACCAGAACGGACAGAAGATCTGTTTTATCGCCGGACTCCTTTTTCCTTCACCAATCGTGGGCAAAACGATTCACAAGTGAGGCTTAATTAGGTCTGGGCAGAATTAGCTTTAGAGAGTGTTTTTAACAATTGTTTGATTGATGCGGAAACTGTAATTTTTCTCTTTGTTGGACCGCCGCGTCCTGAGTTTATCTGTTTGAAACTCTTGTTGTTCCCGTTTCGGACCGCTGTGTCCTATATGTGTTTAGCGTAACAGCGTTATAACCAGGTATTACTCTTCTGATCAGAAAGGCCAGTGTAAATCGTATTAATTTGAATTCGGCCATTGGTTTGTTTCTGTGAATGAAGGGAATTACTCCAAGTTGTGGCGCAGGATTCGGACTGTGATCCGGCCTCTTCAGGCACACATTTCTCTCCTCCTCTACTCTCCTCGTTTCTTTCCCTTTTACTAACACACACACACACACACACACATACACAGATTCCCGTGTACATCTGGAGACTAACTCCACCACCGCACCATTACGCATCTGTACACTCGCGGCCATTCAAATGCCTCAGAGACACAGATCGTGTAGGGCCGAACTCGGCCTCTTTTAGACAACCACTAGGTCTTATTGTGTGTGTTTTGTGTGCGCCATCGGAAGGGCGACCACGTGGGAAGAAGCAATCTCCCCCTTTTCCCCCTCCTCTCTCTCTTTCATTCACAGACACAGACACAGACACACACACACACACACACACACACACACACACACACACACACACACACACACACACACACACACACACACACACAAACATACAGCTACACTTTTACACCTCTTCCACAAGCCTTGCTTGATAATGTTTGTTGCTTAGATTAGTTTATAATAGTTATTTGTTTGGTTAAGTTCATTGATTTTGGATTGATGTGGCTTTGTTTAAATAAATTCTGTTAGAATTTTAAGAGAGCAGTTGTTTGTGATTACTGGTGTATTTGCATTGTGATATAAGCTGGATGCGAGGGCTTTGTGTACGGATTTCACACCTTCAATTTATTAAATATAGTTATTAATTATTAATAATATTAGTAATTAAGTAACTAATTTGAGACTGATTTGAGTGATATTTTGGTTATATTTCCCTGATTACAGGGTGGTGCCCCAAACGAGATTAAACATAGTTTAATGATAATTGTATTTATATTATTAATAATTAAATATAATTATTAAAGAATATGACCAAAGTTGACTTGATACAACCCCAACAAATGGTGCCCCGTGTGAGGCCTTCAATAAACCAGCTGTATTGCACTGTAAATGCACAGTAATTCGAATTTTTCATCCTAAAAGAGATCTTTCTTGAGCTAAGATTACTAATGAATGCACTAGAGAAACGTTGAAAATGTGGTCGATAGTACGAAAGAAATTAGGACTGTCAAACACCACTTGCAGAGCGACTAAAATAGCATTAAATCCAGATTTTGTACCCTCCACTATGGATACAAGATACAACAAATGGGCAAACAAAGGATTTATTTATATAGTACAAGTGTTTAAAGGACAGAACATGAAGTCTTTTGAACAACTTAGAAAGGAGTGTAGTTTACCTGCACAAGATTTTTATAAATTTCTACAATTAAGGAGTTATCTGCAGAACCATAAGGAATGGGATAAAATTTGCAGAGCACCCTCTGAAATAGAGCAAGTATTTATGTCATTTACAGAAAAAGATACAGAGAAAGGTGTTATTTCAAAAATGTATAAAGCATTGCAACATGAGGGTTAAAGAAAAATGGGAAATAGAAACAAACGTTATAATAAGAAATGAACAATGGGAGGAATCATTCAAAGAGGGACATACATTAACAAACAGTCCAATGTGGAGGGAGTCTGACTGGAAAGTCAAAATGCGATACTTTAACACTCCATCCATCACCTCAAAATACAGCAGTACTTCTGAGTTGTGTTCTGAGTTCACTATTTATTTTAGGTATAGCTCCTGATATCAATATGGACAGAGACTTGATTTCCTTGCTTAGAATTTTACTATCAATAGCAAAGAAAACAATAACAGCATCCTGGCTGAAACCACAGTCTCCCAACATAAATCAGTGGAGACAAAGATTAAAAAATGTTTTCATCATGGAAAAAATCACAGCCAGATTACAGCTGAAAACAAATAGATTTTATGTAAAAATGGGCCCCAGTGATGCAGGAAATGCCTGGGCTCTAGTCACCTCTTAATAGTTTTATTTTAAATTTTATTTTATTTATTTATTTATTTTACTTTAAATGCACTTGTCTATTGTATAGCAAATTACCTATGTTTGCAGAAGTCGTTAGTCAATCAAGGAAAAAGGATTGAAAAATGATGTGAAGGCTGCCATATGTGTAGTTATATGCATATATGTAAGTCTATGTCTATCTAATGTAGGTATGAAGGAAAGGGTGTGTGTATATAATACTTGTATGGATATGGATGTGTAGTTGTTTGGTAAAATTACATGTTAGGATTTCATGAGAAAATGGACAAGTGTAACTGAAAAGCATCTCCTGAAATTGTATGTTTTATCTGTGTACTAAATAAAAATATAAGTTAAAAAAGGACCATGTTTAGATTGTGGTATTTTTATTTTTACAAAAGCAGAGTTTGTCTTTCAGCACAGTGACTCACTTTTTCGAACATGTTCTGATCATTTAAATTTAGAGGATCACATTTTGCATGTGAAATCTTTGACGTATTTATTACAATAACTGGAACCAAGCTACTGAATGAAAGTGATGAATGTAAAGAAAACACATTCAGTCGTTTTGAATTTGCTTTTATTATAGTAGAAAGTTTCAGCATTAATAAAAGATTTTAAGTCACAAAGAAAAGATTATCACATTTTATTCAATACAATTCTCATGAATCAGATTTTAAATCCAGACTGGGAGGTGGCTGTGAGGATAAACTGAGTCTGTCAGGTCGCCATGAACGTCCGTTGTGTTTTTTTATTAAAAAGAGAAACTTAATTGATTGCTATGTCTTATGATGATATCTTAAATCACAAAAGGGAAATATGCAGCAAAATCAAATTCCATCATCCTTTATCTTCAAAAGGTCCAAATGTTGTTTATTGATTAAACTGGCTGTAAAAAGGTCAAACTTTCTATTTAGTTGTTTTATTAAATGTTTGTTGTCTAAAATCACAGGAGTTCAGTCTGTGAATGTTGGACTTCATTATTAATTATTATTTAATTATGAGCAAATTTCTCATTTCAGACTCTTTACATTTTGACTTGTAGTAGTTATAAAAATATTGAATAACATATCAAAATAAAAGATATCTACGATCTGGAAAATATTCATAGATAAAATGTTATGTTGAAGAAATGTAACGTCCACAAATTTCTGGAAATGTAGTTGATAATTATAATCATTTGTTTTATTTTCTTTACTTCAAATCTGATGTGAGACAAATTACATGTAACGTTTAAACTTTAAAATCTCTGTCGTCGCACACATGCCAAATGTCTGTCTTTACTAAAAGTAAGATCACAACTGTTTTCATATAATTCATTATTAAAATGTTAATTAAAAGTTTTTGTTTTCATGAAGACTTTTAAATTTAAAAAAAGGGGATTTGATTGACCTGTTGTAAATAAATCAATTGAAAAAATTCAGATTAATGAAATTCAGCTTAATAGAGCAATATAAAATGATCTCATCAAGTTGACATGCTCTGACCTTTCATATAAAATGGTCAATATATTTTCATGTTTCTTGGGTATTTTTTTTTATACCTCTGAGCTGGCAGACTAGATTGACTTAACTTTTACAATTTTAATGTTTGTCACATAAACCTCCCTCACCTCTTAAGAGAAATGATTAAGAATCTGGATTTTCTACATTTGAGTCTAAATTTAAAGAAGACAGAGAATCATCTAGAAATTAATTTGCATAATTATTGGCTCCGCCCATTCAGATTAAAGCTGTTTTGATTGGTGAAAGCTCGTTGGAAATGGCGATGGGCGGGGTCACAGATCTGTGAACCAATCATCTCAGGCTTCAATTTCAACATCAATCACTCCGCCAGCCTAAAAAAAGCACAACAGAACATCAACCAGACATAACCTGAATGCTAACATTAAAATGTTTCTTTTCTTTAAATTAGCAGAACAATGTCTAGATATAATGCAATGAGAAAAAGTAAGAAAGAATGTCTGCATACTGTATGTTTTGATTATTTGATTTTCGTTTAAAGAATGAATATTCAATAAATAAATTGAGTGAAAGTTGGGTTGAAAAACAAGGTGATTTTCTTTTTCATAATCAAAAACTGATTATTCAAATAAAAACATGGTTTGATTTCTATTTTCCCTTTTAGAAAGGAAAAAAGAAATAACTAGAAAACAGAAACACAAATTAGTTAGTGTATTTCTTAGACGGGGCAGGAGAACCAAAATATACACATAAAAAAGATGAGTAGAGTAATATGAACAGAGAAAGTCGGGGAGGTTACCTGGCCGAGGTTGCTGCAGACCATAAAAGCCACAAGTCGGCGTTGTCCTTCCAGTCGAGGGATGAACGACTCCTTCCAGGAGTACGAAGCTTGAGGCTCAATGACACTGAAACACAGTCAGGCATAAATAAACCACTTCTAAACAGTACTCAGCAAACATCAGTCAGCATGTCGTCAGAAGAGAGTGCACCTGTAGGAACGAGTCTTGTAGCTTATGAGTCCCGGTCCCTCTATGGCCACGACTACATCCCGCAGGGGGAAGCTGTAGGGGTTGGTGAAGGAGACGGTCACAAACATCTCCTGCTGCACCTGAGGCTGCCCACTCACCTGCAAAAACATTACAAAAGGTTGTATTTATAAAGTAGAACCATTCCAGTAGGTTTAAAGAAGCGTGGATTTTTTCCATTCATTTATTGTTGTGAGAAGTGGCAAAGCTGTAGGAGGATGTTTCAAAACTCCACATCCAACCCTTAAAGACCCAGATGAGAAATATCTGCATAAAATGACTGTAAGATATTAGTTTAGTCTGTTAACTGTCCTAACTAGGCTGTAAAAGTGAGCTTTGTGCTTTCCTTAAAGAGTAACTACAGAACTACTAACAGAAAACAAGATCAGCAAAGAGTTGAGACCACTATGTCCAAATGGGATGCCACAGTCGACTTAAACTAAAAGTTCTCAACAAAAACTTTGAGTAACTATCTAAAGACATCTTTTGATTCCAGATGTGCATGCATATGTGTGTGTGTGTGTGTGTCTGCATGCATGTCTTTGTTTTTACCTCCATGGTGAGTTCAGGGGTCTGCAGGTCGACCACCTTGATGGCGGTCAGCGATTGTTCATCAGCCTGTCCAGTCACAACAAAGTGCAGAGAGAGCTGATTGCCCAGGTGAGGCAGGTACTCCTCAGCGGTGACCTTCAGCATCACACGCTCCACTGCAACACACACACACACACACACACACAGAAATCTTTATCGTAACAGAGTTTATTTGTAAAGCTACAAATGACTTTTTCCTTAGGTGTTTCTCACTCTGGTGGGCAGGCACGGTGACAGTGAAGTCATAATCTTTGAAGTGATTGGCTATGACTCCAGTGTAGAAGATGACCGACTCAGACAGGTGAGCCTGGACGGTTTTGGGGAGATCACCCTGGTTCTGGAAATCCACGGCCAGGATCACATCCTGACACATCTGGACCTGAAGAGAGGGACAAAGATGGAGACATATTTCAGCTTCAGAAAATAAATACTTGAAAATGTTAATAAACAAAAAAGCAAGTGTAAAATGGATGAGGGTTGAAGGACTAGTGGGATGGATGGATGGATTGATGGATGGAAGTAGAGATGGATGAATCATTGAAAAAGCAGATGGCTGTGTGGATGGAAAACAAGTGTAATACATGAGTAAATGAAAGGGATGACTTTTTGGATGGATTGCCTTTTGGAAAGCTGTTCAATTGGAATTTTTAAAACGATGAATGGATAACTTGATGGAGTAATTAATGTATACATAGATATAAGAAAAGATGGATGGATACACAGATTAATAAATATATGGAGGGATGAAAGGTTGGATGATGGATTAAACAGATCAATGGTAAGGTGGAGAGAGGAACGGATTATCAATAGACAAAAAAGATTGATGTATGGATGGGAATAAGGAATGGATAACACATGTTGGTTCGATTAATGGATGAATGAAAGGATGGATGGATAATTGAAACGAAGATGGATACAGAGACATATGGATGGATGGATGGATAAACAGATTTATAGATGTATGAATAGATAAAGGGTTGGCAGATGGACTCAAAAGATACATTCTAAGGTGGAAAGATGAATGGATGGACAGATGGATGCCTGATTGTTTGTTTGATTGATTGATTGATTGATTGATTGATTGATTGATTGGTTGATTGATTGATTGATTCCTTGATTGATTGGTTGATTGATTGATTCCTTGATTGATTGGTTGATTGATTGATTCCTTGATTGATTGATTGATTGATTGATTGATTGGTTGATTGATTGGTTGATTGATTGGTTGATTGATTGATTCCTTGATTGATTGGTTGATTGATTGATTCCTTGATTGATTGATTGATTGATTGATTGATTGATTGATTGATTGATTGATTGATTGATTGATTGATTGGATGGATGAATACACAAGTCATGTCAAGACAGACTTAGAAAGACTGATGGAGGATTGATAGAATGATGAACATAGAAGGATGAATAGATAGATAGTGTAGTTTTTAAAGACAGGTGTGCAGACAGGTGTTTTACCGGCTCAGCACTGATGGAAACAGACATCTCAGACTCATCCAGCTCAGAGTGATCCCTCTCACAGCCGTATTCCTCTGCCCGCTCCATTGTCCTGTTATCCTCTGGACTGCCTGAATACAAAAAACAAAACAGTCCACACAGTGCTCTAATTTTTAGTCTCTTTTCACTTATTTACACATTGTTGTTTTTTTTAGAAGTATTGTGTTACCTTGACGGTACTTGTAGTTGTGTGTGATGTCCAGAAATTCATATCTGCCAACAGCTTTGGTGCAGATCAGCATTCCAACGTAACTCTTGTGCACCCAGAACACATTCAGAGTCCCATAACGATTCCGCTTATAGCAGACAATATCACTGTTCACCTGGTGACGGAGGTCATAAACATGGAGTAAATAATTTCACCTTTGTCGTATCATATCATTCAGTATCAAAATGTATTGCGGCTGCATACTTCCATCTTTTGTACTTCTACTGAAATAAGGCTTTAATAGGAATATGTAAAATACACTGTATTTCTAAACTTTAGTATTGTTCCTTTGAAAAGTTTTTGTACTTCTTGTCTTTTGAAAATGGTTAAAACCGAACCTCAGCGAAGACGAATCCGCAGTCAAATGGGTGACACAGCAGACCGTCCTTGATGGCATTGACAGAGGATGGACCGCAGCGATAATATCCTGATATCAAACACAGGATCATAACTATCTTTCTACATGTTTATTGATATTTTCATCTTTTATTTATGTGGCTGTATCCAAATGTCCTACCATCGCTGGTCTCCTGCGGCGTGGCGTCCACCACCTGCCAGCCGCTGCAGTGGGGCGGGAGGTCGTGACGGTTGATGAACACTTCGTTCCAGCAGTGGTAGTTCCTAGAGGGAACATATGTAATGTAAGTACACTTGGTTTTTAAGTGAGCAAAACACTGTAGAAGAAAAGCTGTAATGCTGGAACTTTGTACAAATCTGGGGCATTTTACTCTATTTTCTTTTCCTGATTCTTAACTCCTACTTTTCAAAAGTTTTTTTTTTAAGAATTATTGCGATATTAGTTTTTGTAAGATTGTTTTTCTTCACTTTGAGTTATTTAGCTATTGGCAAATATTTTACTTAAAGAGACATGGACTGGAAAAAAGAGTTTCTAGGGTACACCAGAAACTCACCCATGGTGCTCATCCTATGAGACAGAATGACAGAAACTCTCTGGTGCACACACACACACACACACACACACACACACACACACACACACGCACACACGCACACACACACACACACACACACACACACACACACCACCTTACCATCTTAATGATCATTAGAAGTTTGTGCTCATAGGATGGCTTTGTAAGGAGGAGAAAGTTGCCTTGCACACCTGACACTCAATTTTTTAAAAATTGTTTTCTGCCCATGTCCCCATAGGGGCTCCGTAAAATTCAAACATCATAAAGCAAAATATTTTAGGGATAAAAACAATTGTTACAGTTAAGATAGTTATGAGTTTGGTGGATTAGATAAGCAATGCTAATTAGGATAATTTACTGGCTAGTTAATGATTTAAATGATTAAAATCACAGGAGGATGTATAATAAAATATAAATCTGAAAGTTATGGTTCTAAAAAAATTGGAATAATCTGCAGGATTAAGCAAGCAAAAGAAAGGAAGGTTTGTTTTTCTGCATACAAGTCAGATTGGTGGGAGATTATCTGAGACCCAAACTGTTTTAGTTTAAATCCAAATTTGGGGAAATCTGTAAAGGACTTTACATTAATTCTCTCTAACGGCTGAGAGGTTTACGGACGAACCAGATTGAGTCCATTGTGTGGCGTCTGTCCGGTGAGCCGTCCATCTTGAAGATCAGGTCGGTCTTCAGGTTGCCCGTGCTGTCATGAGCTGAATTGAAGTTGGTTATGACTCTAGCCGGGATGCCGAGGCAACGAAGCACTGCATTGGAATAAAATTATTCATTTCACATTATTACTTTCAAATATCAAGAAATTATATCAACAAAAAAGTAGTGGTCATTTTTCAACACTTTGTGTTTATTTTGAATTTACTTTTTGTAGATTTTTCTTTGTTTTTGTAGATTAATGGACACAAAAAAGACCCAGTTCATGTAACTGACAAGCCCCTTTCATACTTGAAATGATCTGAAAGTCTTAAAATATACATTTTGAAGCTTTAACTCAGTGGGACAGTGTGTGTCCTTACAGGTGTTGAAGACCCCAGCGAACACCCAGCACTGGGCATAGGCAACAGGGACTCCAGTGTTGACGTACTGCAGCAGAATCTGGACGCTGCCGGTCCAAGATGACGGGGATTTGCCCATGGAGAAATCGCTGCCCCAGTTCCCGACCAGCACACCGTTATCATCCTGAGCGTTCACCTGAGGGAAGAGGAAGGTCAAACATCAGTTACCCTTAGACAGTGATGTTCATACACATTACAACCCCAAAAAGTTGGGACTTTGTATAAAATGTTATAAATAAAAACAGAATGTGAAAACAACAAAATCACATGTTTAATTTGATAATAGCAAAAAGAAAACATATCAAATGTTAAAACTGAGAAATGTCATTGAGTTTGGCCAGTAACATGTTGCAAAAAGTTGGGACAGGATCATGTTTACCCCTCTGTAGCATTTATGTGCACAGAGAAAGTCCTGTAAATTTGTTTCTGTTCTGTCCTGATGCTTAACAGCAAAGAATTTTAAAAAATGTCTTAAGGCTTAAACCACGGGGACTAGTGACCAAACAGCTTGGTATGTATTCTCAAATTTATGTCCAATAATTGGAGACTGTTGAACTATAGTTGAGCAGGTTAAGTGCTTTTCAGTCTGTATTCTTACCATGGACGATACCATCCTGACCACTTGGATGACGTTGCCTCGGGTGGAGATCGGAATCCGACAACAATCCAGGATGTAAATACAGGCGTCCAAAATGCCCTTCTCAAACTGAAGAGAGATGATGAATTAACTTACAGTTTATTCTCTCTGAGTTGTTAGGATGTTCGTTTATTTGAAGGCTGAAACTGATTTTATGCGTTACATTTAAGCTCACTGGCCTTTAAATTCTGCACCTTTTGTACATTTTGTGTTTTTGAAGGATTTCCTTTAACTGTTTTTCACCAAAACACCAAGTTAAATTCCTTGTATGTGCAAATGTACTTGGTAATAAAAAATGATTCTGATTCTGATTCTGATTCTGATTCTGATATTTGTATATTTGATTGTACCTGTCCATACATCCAGTTGCGGTATGACACAGCATTGTAAGCACCCTGGAAGATCATACCGTTGTCGTTCAGGATATATTCCTTCCGTTCTGCTTCATCGTTAAGAAACACAGCGTCCTCTGCAAGGAAAGAGAAATTCTGTCTTCTGTTGTTGTTTTTGTCCCTCAGAGGCTCAGATTGTTATTCTAAGTGTCTGACAGCATCACAGAAAGGAAAATACAGAGATTTTATTTTAGATTTTATCTTGTGGAACTCAGGAGTTCTCTTCTGCGACCTCGATCATTTACCTTTTAGTTGTTTATATGTGACTTGAGTGTTTTTAATAGTAATTTTTTTAACCTTTCATTTTTAGAACACACAATGACATAATCAAACAACCAATAGAGGCAGTGATAGATTGGCAACTCCCATGTTCTCTCAGGTTAAATGACTGTTTTGGTCAATGGAGTTGAGTTGATTGAGGAATACAGATTTCGGTTGTAAAAATAATCTTCCCCTGAAACAAAAAGGTCTATCTCTGTCGAGATACTTTTTGTAATGTTGTCAGACGCTTAGAATAACAATCTGAGTCTGTCAGGGACAAAAACAACTTTTAGTGAAAGCACTATGACCTGGATCTGTTTCCACACAGGAGTAATGTTGCAACCATTACAGCCTGTTTAGTGGGTGCTGCATGAAATTATATACTGGAGCATTCCAAACAATGTCACACCATTTCAGTCATTTTGTCCTTGTTAATTTGAGAAATGGGACTGTTGCTAAAAAATACCCAGGACATCAATTTCACAAGACAGTGAGACAAACTGATAAACACTCCCCATGAAGTAAGACAGTAATTCTCTATCAGCCACCAGGGGGCAGTAGAGTGTCTGTTGGTGTTCGTACCTGGGCACCAGGCATTGCACAACAGGTACAAGTCGGTCCTGGCATCCCTCTTGGTTCGCTGAATGCCGTTGCCTGTAATGACAGCCACATAGCAACGAAACTTCCCCACGATGGCGTTGGCCGTTGGCGTGATCCCAAATATCATCGACTCTCCCTGCTCCTCCAGGATCGTACCTGACCACGAGCTACCTTTACGGTCGCCAAAAGTCACCGCCAGCAGAGTTCCTTTACTGGGAGAAGGGTGAGAGCCTGAGGAGGAGGAGGAGCAGGAGGGTCAGTGATATTTGGGGTTGGAGGAAACGAGGCAAGGAGAGGAAGCAATGAGAGGAGAGAAAATAAGGAGAGGGAAGTCTGGGACAAGCAACAACCAAAGAAGAGGAGAGGAGGGAAAAGGTGAGGAAAGGAGACAAATAGGATGGGAAAGGAAATTAGTTAAAAGGGTAGTGGCTTAGAGAGACAAGAAGTTAGAACGGGATGGCAGGAGGCAAGGAGAGGTAAGGAAACGAGAGAGGGAAGAGAGAGATGGAGAGGAAATCAAGGGAGGAGAGGAAAGAGGAGTGTTGAGGGGGGGAGATAGAAGGAGAAGAGGATACACGTTAAGGAGTGCAGGAGGGGAGAACAACAGCAAATAAAAGGAGACAAGGAGAGAATACAAGGAGAGGAAAACAGACAACAGACAAGAGCCAGAGAGAGGAAAGAAGGACATAACAGGAAACAAGGAGAGGAAAGAAGGATATGACAGGAAACAAGGAAACAAGAGAAGGAAACAGTATTTCTGTCTTCTGTCCTTCTTGACTCAAAATAAATAACAATTCATTTATTTTAATGTGATTAAAAAGATCAGATTTTATTGAGCTGAGGCCAAACATGTCTGCAAACATCTGTCAGACGGAGCAGGTGTGTGTGTGTGTGTGTGTGTGTGTGTGTGTGTGTGTGTGTGTGTGTGTGTGTGTGTGTGTGTGTGTGTGTGTGCGTGCGTGTGATTAGCCATGACTGTGATGCTTCCTGATGAGCTGACAGTAGTTTAATTGTTCAGTAGATGACTGTTAATGAACATCTTTTCCTCGGTTAATTGGTTAACGATGGAGATCTAACTGTTGGTCTCAGGTGTGCCAAGCCTTGGCTACTGAGCGTGCTCAGAACACCCCCTCCCCCCATCCCTCTCTACATGTCATAAAACAGTTTGAAGCTGCTGGGTTTACTCAGAAATACGAATTAAATGAGAACAGATTGATTAAAGACGGATGTTAATTATTCCTCTTGACTTTTGAACAGCAGATTTGTATTTAAACATTTTCCTTGAAAGGTCCCATATTCTGCTTTTTCTGGTTTTATATGCCCTTTAGTGTGTTTTCCAAGTGTCCTGTACATGTTTAGGCACATCTATTTGCAAAAATTCAAAGTCCGCGGAAACGCGGCTTCTCCTACCTCCTCCTGTTAGCTGTAGCATTAGCCGCATGTAACGCTCGGTTCTAGCCCCCCTCGATAAAAATTTGTCAGTGCGACGTCATGTGAGTTGTATAAGATAGAAAAATAGATTTCCAAATGCTGAACAACCCGACCACTCAGTGAATCTTTATCCTGATTCTCTAACATTCCCCACTTCACAATCTGTCTCAACCAGTTTTTATGAAATGTTGATCGATTTGAGTTCTGGATGGAGACTCACCGATGAGGAACTCGACCTGGAAGTCGTCTCCTCTGACGATAGGGCGGTTGAAGGTGATCCTAATGACGAACTGTTTACCGCGTCGGACCACCAGGTTCGTGATGTCGTAGGCGACGGTGTAATGGTTGGGTTTGTTGATCGACTGACACATGTCCACTTTGACCACCGACAGAGCATCTGAGGGAGGAGTAACGAGACAGGCCACCATATTAATATGTTATTGATCGTGATTCATTTCTGCACATTAAATAGAATAAAATAAACATATCTCACCTCCCGAAGGTGCGTTACTTCTGGGCGTGGCCTTCTCATCAAAAAACTCAAATTCCGGGAAATCCGCTTCATCATTTGTAAGGTTGGAGGTGGGCACCTGAAAAGCATTCAAATATTCATATGGATCAATTAAAAAGAATATCACAGAGGCCTGATAATATCTAAAGAGTATAATGTTTTTCTGTCAGTGATCCTGTACCGGCTCAGAGTAGCGCCCCCTGTGGGTGTTTGATTCTTTGGCTGAAGACGTCATGGTCGAAGAATCAAAGATTTCACTGACGTCACTAAAAGAAAAAAAATATTTAAGGAAAAAAGACATCAAAAATAAAAAACACAAAATAAGTCAAAATATGCACATAAAGACAGATGAAGTATATACAAGTAACACATGCTAAGCTTGTGTGTGTGTGTGTGTGTCTCACCGCTCAGATGAAGAAGTGTGTGTGTGTCGAGTCTCTGATGATCAGATCAGAAGATGTTCAGATCAACTTCAACATCAGTTTATATACACATGCTGCTTCCTCTTCACACACACACACACACACACACACACACACACACACACACACAAACATACAGCTACTCTTTTACACCTCTTCCACAAGCCTTGCTTGATAATGTTTGTTGCTTAGATTAGTTTATAATAGTTATTTGTTTGGTTAAGTTCATTGATTTTGGATTTATGTGGCTTTGTTTAAATAAATTCTGTTAGAATTTTAAGAGAGCAGTTGTTTGTGATTACTGGTGTATTTGCATTGTGATATAAGCTGGATGCGAGGGCTTTGTGTACGGATTTCACTTCTTCAATTTATTAAATATAGTTATTAATTATTAATAATATTAGTAATTAAGTAACTAATTTGAGACTGATTTGAGTGATATTTTGGTTATATTTCCCTGATTACAGGGTGGTGCCCCAAACGAGATTAAACATAGTTTAATGATAATTGTATTTATATTATTAATAATTAAATATAATTATTAAAGAATATGACCAAAGTTGACTTGATACAACCCCAACAAATGGTGCCCCGTGTGAGGCCTTCAATAAACCAACTGTATTGCACTGTAAATGCACAGTAATTCGAATTTTTCATCCTAAAAGAGATCTTTCGTTTTTTTTCACAAATCTGTTTTTCTTTTTTACATTACACATAAATTTAGTCCAGTAGAATTCTATACAACAACAAAAAAATCATGTAAAGATAAACAAAAAAAACCCCAACATAGACAAACATTTTATCTTATTAAATAATAATAATAAATAAATATCTTATTTTATTGATTTAAGAAGTTTTATTGAATGAAGTATTCTTTATTTTTGTCATCTTAAGTTACTGGATACCTCAAAGCACTGTTACTGTTTTTTGTATCTGGAATATGTTCATCTCTCAGGCCCAATAAAGATCAGGATTATATATACATACATACATTATTGTACATGAAAAAACAACGTTGTTTTCTTTAGCTTACTTGTTTGGTTAGTTTCTGTTTTGTTTTTTTTGCTTAACTTTTGAAATAGCGTTTGTTGTCTGCCTGTTTCTGCAGCATTGTCTTAATCACCTGCAGTTAATCAGTTAACCAGCTGTTTAGGAGCTTTAACTTCATGACCAACATGTTTATAGAATCATGTCATACTTGTGTTTAAAGGTGTTTCATGTTCGAGATATTATTAGATCATGAGGTTTTATTTGAGAGAGTTTTATTTGGCAGAGCAGCGAACAGCACCTGAGCAGAGCAGCGAGCAGCACCTGAGCAGAGCAGCGTACTACAGTGAGCGTATTGCATAATTGCTTGTTCTGTTCTCCTCTGCACTGTGTTACTGTGTACCTACTCTTAGCTTAGCTTAGCAGTTAGCTTTACAATGGCTTCTTTTTCTGTCTCTCCCTCTCCTGCTCTCTCTTGCTCTACGTGTCAGATGTTAAGTTATTCCTCGTCCTCCTTTAGTGATAATGATACTTGTAAGAAATGTAGTTTATTTTTAGCTTTGGAGGCGAGGGTGTCTGAGTTAGAGAGACGGCTCCGCACCATTGAGTCAGAGTCATCGTATGCAGCAGTAGTTAGCCAGCCACCTGTAGCCGTTGCGGGCCGACATAGCTTGGCTTCCCCCCCGGTAACTCCCGAGCAGCCGGGAGGCAGTGGCTGGGTTACTGTCCGAGGGAAGCATAGTCGAAAATCGAAGCACACGGTTCCCCACCAACCACTTCACGTTTCAAACAAATTTTCCCCACTCAGCGACACACCCGCTGAGAATAAAACTCTGATTATTGGAGACTCCATAGTCCGAAACGTGAAGCTAGCGAAGTCAGCGGGCATAGTTAGGTGTATACCCGGGGCCAGAGCGGGCGACATCGCATCTCATTTAAAGTTGCTGACAAAGACTAAAGGTAGATTTGATACAATCGTAATTCATGTCGGCACAAATGACTCCCGACTACGCCAGTCGGAAGTCACTAAGGTTAATGTGGAGTCGGTGTGTACTTTTGCTAAGACGATGTCGGACTCCGTAGTGTTCTCTGGTCCCCTCCCAAATCAGACCAGTGATGACATGTATAGCCGCATGTCATCACTCAACCGCTGGCTGTCGAGGTGGTGTCCAGCACATGATGTGGGCTTCATAGATAACTGGCAGTCTTTTTGGGGAAAACCTGGTCTGCTAGCTAGAGACGGCATCCATCCCACTTTGGACGGTGCAGCTCTATTATCTAGAAACATAGCAGAGGTTATTAGTCCAAAACCCTGACAACAACACAGAGTTCAGACCAGGAGGCAGAGCTGCGGTCTTACACGCTTCTCTGCGCCTCCCTTAGATCTGTCTCCCAGTCACTATAGCTGTAATTCTGAATCGAACTGTAGTTATACTATAGGTACTGTGTCTGTCCCCCGGCCCAGACCCGTTTTTAAAAGTCATCCAAACGGCGTGAATCATCAGAATCTGATTAGAATCAAAACTACGAATACGATTTTGCTACAAGATCGGAGGATTCACTGTGGACTTTTGAACATTAGGTCCTTAGCATCCAAGTCTCTTTTAGTGAATGATCTGATATCAGATCAGTACATTGATTTACTTTTTTTGACTGAAACCTGGCTGTGTCGAGATGAATATGTTAGTTTGAATGAATCCACTCCTCCCAGTCATTTTAATACTCATATACCTCGAGACACCGGACGAGGTGGTGGAGTAGCAGCTATTTTTAATTCCAGTCTTTTAGTTAACCCTCGACCAAAGCTGAATTTTTCTTCTTTTGAAAGCCTTGTTCTTAGTCTTCCACATCCAGTCTCAAGAACCTTTCAGCCAGTTCTAGTTGCTGTAGTTTACCGCCCTCCTGGCCCATATTCTGAGTTTTTATCTGAGTTTGCAGAATTTTTATCAGACTTAGTCCTTAGCAGTGATAGAATAATTGTTGTAGGTGACTTCAATATCCATGTGGATGTTGAAAATGATAGCCTGAGCACAGCTTTCATGTCACTATTAGACTCTATTGGTTTCACCCAGGGTGTAAACGAACCTACTCATCATTTTAACCACACCCTGGATCTTGTTTTAGCTTATGGAATTGAAATCCATAACCTTACAGTTTTCCTAGAAAATCCTCTGCTATCAGACCATTTTTTTATTACATTTGATTTTGTCCTACTAGAATTACCTCTGCCTGGAAGAGGTGTGCTTTCTAGAAGTTTGTCGGATAGTGCTGTGGCTAGATTTAAGGAAGCTATTTCAGCTGTTTTTGATTCAGTACCGTGTTTCAACCCAGTTAGAAACTCTTACGATAGCTTTAGTCCCTCTCAGCTAGATCAGTTTGTTGATAGTGCAGTGGATTCGCTGAGAGTTACTCTGGATTCGACTGCTCCCCTGAAACAGAAGGTTGTCAAGCGGTGGAGAGTGGCTCCATGGTTCAACTCAGAAACCCGTACTCTGAAACAATCATCACGGAATTTTGAAAGAATATGGCGTTCGACCAAAACGGTAGAATCTCGTTTTTTCTGGCAGGATAGTCATAGAAGATATATGAAGGCTCTACGTCACGCCCGAGCTGCCTACTACTCCTCTCTAATCGAGGAAAACAAAGGCAATCCTAGATACCTTTTCAGCACTGTAGCCAGGCTGACAGAGAGTCATGGCTCCATTGAGCCTTGTATTCCTCTAGCCCTCAGCAGTAATGATTTCCTTAGCTTTTTCAACAACAAAGTTCTAGACATCAGAGACAAAATTGGTAACCTCCTGCCCTTACCTGGTGCAGATACGTCTGATATGGCAGAGACAGTTCCAGGACCAGATATTAGTCTCGACTGTTTTTCTCCAATCAACCTTTCAGAGTTATATTCCATTATTTCTGCATCAAAACCGTCAACCTGTCTTTTGGACCCAATCCCAACCAAGCTGTTTAAGGAAGCCTTTCCCTTAGTTAGCAACTCCATATTAGATATGATCAATATGTCTTTACTGGCAGGCTATGTACCACAGACATTTAAAGTAGCGGTAATCAAACCTCTACTTAAAAAGCCTACTCTGGACTGAGGAACTCTGGCTAACTACAGGCCTATATCCAACCTTCCTTTTATCTCGAAGATCCTGGAGAAGGTGGTAGCTAAACAGCTGTGTGACTTTCTCCATGACAACAGTTTATTTGAAGAGTTCCAGTCAGGATTTAGAGTCCACCATAGCACTGAGACTGCACTAGTTAGAGTTACAAACGATCTACTTCTAGGCCTGCTGGTGGTACCTACAGTCTCCAAGTGTACTATGGGGGGTAAAGCCTTCAGTTATCGGGCTCCTCTCCTCTGGAACCGCCTTCCAGCCGGGGTCCGGGAGGCAGACACAGTCTGTATTTTTAAGATTAGACTTAAAACTTTCCTTTTTGATAAATCTTATAGTTAGGGCTGGTGTAGACCAGCTCTTAGTTATGCTGCTATAGGCTTAGACTACCGGGGGAACTGGCACCCTGAGCTCCTCTCTCTCTCTCTCTCTCTCTCTGCATATACAGTACATCATATTACTGCATGTATCTATCTATAAATCTCAGTCACTAACCACCTACTTTCCTGGGAGCTCTTGAGCTCTCCTAGGCTCCTCAAGATCGTCGGTTGACGGCTTGCCAGAACAACCCCCACCCCACCACTACCCCCTCCCCACCGGATCGTGGGTTGGCGGCCTGCCAGAACAACCCCCCACACCCCCTCCCCTCCCCACCGGATTGCTGATGGACGGTCTACCTCCCCCCACCCCCTTGCTCTCTATCCCTCTTCCTGCATCTTATCCCATCTCTCCCCCTATCCCTTTCCAAGCCCGGCGCAGTCTAGGCCTGTGAAGACTGTTTCGTCATGAGCCGGGGATCCGGCCGAAGATTTCTGCCTTTTAATAAGGCAGTTTTTTCTTACCACTGTAACTTTTGCTGCTTTGCTAAAGTGCTCATGATGGATAGGCCGGATCTTTGTAACATAGCAATAAGTAAGGTCTTTTACCTGCATTTTGTAACATAACAATGAGTAAGGTCTTTTTACCTGCTCTTTTGTAATGTTAACAGACAATGAGTAAGGTATTTTACCTGCTTCTTGTAAAGTGTCTCGAGATAACACTTGTTATGAGTTGACGCTATACAAATAAAAGTTGATTGATTGATTGATTTCTGTACTCATGTTCATTATACTTCAAAAAATAACTTTTCTCTTTTTTCTCCAAATAAATTTCCTAAAAGACTGTTCAATCTTTTTTTGATATGTAAACACAGAAGTCACATCATTTGATTTAATTTGTTCTGTGTCAGTATCTTCCTCTGACCTTGACCTCAGGCAGTGAGGTCATAATGACACGCTGCTACCGATTGGTCAGATTTCACCACAGTTACAATTCCTCATTTTGCTCTGACATCTGCGCTCTGCTCTGAGATCAGAAACATTCAAAAAGCAAAGTCAACAAGAAAATAAATAAATATTAAGAATAGAGCACACAGATTGTTTTAACAGACTTTCTGAACCAGAAAACTTCCAAACCTTAAACGACCATTAAAGCTTTAAGCTGTTTTTTTTAGATAGGGGACCACAGGGGTCGCTGTAATTAAGAAGGTAACTGGAGTCTGAATGAGCAAACTATGGAAGCCCGAAGCAGACATGCATCCATACAATTATCATGGTCACACAGCCACTTTTTAAGCTTGTATATATGCGTCTCTGTCGACTTATGTACAGTTAAATTTTGTTGTTTGGTAATTACTTGTTGTTTGTTCATTACTTGTTGTTGTTTTCTTGAGATCTCATTTTTTTTATTTTGTATTCCTGCCCATTGCAAAAGACCTCACAGCGAGCCACTGTTTGGTTTTCTAGATTGTCAGAGGAACAAGGTTTATTCTGAAAAGAAGTCTTCAGGTTTCAGGACGAGTCACCGTCTGTCACCTCGATCTGGTATTAATCGGTCTGAGTCATCAGGACCGTCGTACGGTTATTGCGATCCCTCAGCAGATCTGTCTAACACAACGCAGGACGGGACGGGGAGAATGTAGAAACAGCAGGAAAATGCAAATTATTTATACAAAACACATCCGAAGTGAGAATAAGAGAGACAATAAAATGGAAATAAAATCCCAATAAGAGACGAAGAGTATCCACAAACACAATCATACAGAATCAAATGAAATATGAGTGAAGTCAACAAAAGAAAAGATGGAACAGAAAGAGACTCATAAAGAAAAGACTGGAAAGGAAATGATTTAAACATGTAAAAGTTTCAACTTGCTCTGTTCAGGTCAGCGAGTCTTTCAAAGGAGGAAGTGAGAGAGGTCATTCTGCTCCTCACACACAAACACATTGACATGCTGCTGCTTAAAAATGTTAAGTCAATCTGTTCATGATCATGGTATATTGCAAAACTCAGATTCTTATTCATGCCCTGTGCATCAGTTTGATCCAGACATAAATGTTTTTAAAAAACTGTAACATTTTGTAAAAAAACTTTTCGAAATCCATTATTTTTCCCTCCAGTATCAGCTTCTAAATTTTACTTTGTGCAGGTTATACAAGGGTGTATTCACACCTGCCTTGTCTAGTTCGCTTGAAACAAACTAAAACCCTGGTGCAGATCTTTTGGGCAGGTGTGAATACAAACCATCAAACTCGGGTGCGCACCAAACAGCCGAACCGAGACCCAGCCGAAGAGGTGGTCTCGGTTCGCTTCCAAACGAACCCTGGTACGGTTCGTTTGAGATGAGAAAGCGAACGGACCTCAGTCCGACCCAGTTCTAAAAATCATATTCCTTTTTGGAAGTGCTCAACTTTTTCCTTACAACTTTTATAAAGTCATAAATTAAGCATCAGCAGTTTGAGCCTGACTTTTATAATCATTACAAGCAGCAGAGAGATAAAGGTCAAGGGTCAAAGCAACCATATCCCTGTGGTTCTTGTTAGGAGACAAAAGAAAAGACGACTGTAAACAGAACAAAATGTGTTTTCCTCTTTTTGTCTAAAACTCATGAAATATCCTCAGAGGTTTGAAGAAACGAACCGAGCAGACAAAACGACTCATTGCAACCTGAGGGAGAACGAGTCAATACCCAACAGCACATCACCAATGCCACCGCCGCCGCCGCCACTGCCGCCACTGCCGCCACTGCCGCCACCAGACCGCAAACCAGTTAGAGCCCCAACAGGCACTTTATGCCGAGGCAGCCTTGTTATTATCCTGCAGGGATTATGTTAGGTGGGGGTTATTTCTATGGTAGATGGACAATTATGAAATCGTGAAACAGACTGTGGATCATCTTAGATTTATTCAGCCATGGTCAGACAACACAGAAACACAACACATATGGCTGACAAAGTGCGGACCATCGCTGACCCATGCTGACCAAGATCTCACAATCATTGACAATCATTGGCAAAGTGGCCATCATGGACAAAGTGGCAGAATGGCCAAGTCTTCATCTTCACAGTGTTGCTTATATTCTGCTAGAAGGCACATCCTACAAATTCTTGGCTACTTTGGTACATCTCTATAAGGCAAGAAAGAAGACATCTGCTTGACTCGTTTATGTCAGACACATACATTTAATTCTTAGCAAACCTTCGCTTACAACAGACAGTTGGCTCCAAACCAAATATAACTCTGCTGCCATGAGATGCCTTACATAGATATGGTTTCACCTTGAACCTGAGAGAAGAGTTACTCTTAGATGGTAGACAGATTTAAAGATATATCCAGAAAATTATCAAGATGAATCAATTCATGAAAATACGTACTAACAGATTACGAAACCCTTTTTCACACACTGCCGTGGCTAATTGATAAATAAGAGACAGAGAAAAAGTGAGAGAGGATGCGTTTGCATACTAGTGACAACAAATCTCTTTCTGAAGGTTTTCATCACTCAGAGGTCAATAGGAGACCATACAGAGGATTTTCTGACTTTAATCAGCTGAATCAACACTTTAAAGATTCTGTTTTAGTGTTTTAAAACTGATGTGTTTTTAGGGAAGTATTTGCAGCAAAGGTTACTTGTGATGTGTCTTGACAAAGTATTTTTTGTCTTGGTCGGCTCACATTTGGTTGTCTCTTGAACCAGAAGTGATCACTTGTCAATCACAGGTAGCCCTGCCCTGACTTCTCCCCTGTTTTTTGGTCTCTTTGACGGGATGATAATTTACTGTTGAACTTGACGTTGTATTGAAGAAGACGGTAAACTACAGATTGAGACGATAAACTCGTTAGGAAAAAGTTTACTGAGGGACTAAATCAACTGACAAGTACAAACTTTTTTATCATAGACTATTACACAATAAGGGTGCACTCACACTAGGCTCAGTTCCCTCATACTGTGCCGAAGCCTGATTGTCCCCCCTCCCCAGTCCCCCGCTGGTCTGCACTCACATTGCTCCAGGTCAAACCGGGCCTGAGCACTGTTAACTCTTGTACATACCTCATCACGTTGTATTATGACACTTTGTTTACAAAGCGTGGTCTCAGAGTCAGCTCAATTGAGAAAAATAAAAAGAACATGTCTGAAACTTTGCTAATTCGTGGCTTATTTTGAGTTGTTTTGGTCAGATACGAGACTTGGATTATTCACCCATCTAGCCAGACTTCATCTATGCTGCTTTTCCTGTTCAAAATGCTCTTAAATGATCATGTTTGTGTGATAAAACAGAATAAATATTAATCTAGTATAAAATCTCTTCTCCATGAGATGTTGTTGTTCATATTGATTCTGGCAGTACATTTTTACAATAAAAACGTATTTAATGACTTCCGGTGGCGCCATGTTTTAGTAGACAGGGGGAAATTTTGCTCTACAAAAAGCCAACTAATAACCAGCCAATGTTTAATAACTCGGAGAAAAACCACCGCTGGATTTATCAGAGTTTATTCGCGCACAACTACAAGTCCCAGATGACATGGATGTACGTATTGAAAGAGCGCACCGCTCCCTGGTCGCCAAACCGAGGGACAACACCACACTGCCGCAGGCAATTATTGTTCGCTTCTTGGACTATCAGGTGAAGGAATATGTCATTCAAAAAGCATGGAAACAAAAGACTACATACGAGGAACAGGCCATTTACTTCAACCAAGACTACACGACGGAGGTGCAAAGAAAGAGGAAACAAGTGCGGGACGTAATAAAAGCACTAAAGGAGAAGAACGTTAAAGCACAGTCTCCTTATCCTGCTCAGCTCAAAGTGTTTCTGGACTCTGGGACTAAGACTTTTGCTTCACTACGGGAGGCTGCACCTCTGTTAAAAGAGATGGGGATCAATGTTGCAGAGGATGAAACGGAGAGACAACAGAAGGTGATGATGCAGGGCAGCTGGACCACAGTGACAGGACGGAGGGAGAAAAGGAGGCAACCTTGTATGACAGAGGACATGCATGCCTTTTTCAAGTGAACTCATGTATTCATTATAGTTTTACAAGGTAAGGGGTCAAATCATGGACGATGATAAGTAATTGTATGGGCAGTTAAGGTTATAAAACAAACAGTCAAACAACCAGAATATCTGCCGGACTTGAAATGGAAAAATAATAGTGAGCTGGTTAATGATGCAAAACTAATTTGATGCTGACAGAAAAGTTGGCCACAAAGAGCAAAATTTAGACTCAATTTGAGTAAAGAGTAACTTACGAAACACCTAAGAAGTTGCAGGTGCACATAGTGCTATTCACCAGAGAGAATTTGTCACATCTCTCTAAGTAGGGGACTTTTGGGAGTCATATTATTTTTGTTATATTGTAGTTCTAAAGGAGATGCTTAATGTTCTTTTTTGCTGTGCTATGTTTTGCACAGTTGTTTTTTTTTCACAGAGGTGCCGAGTTGAAAGGTTTAAAATGAAACCAGATGAATAAGCTAAATATAATTTCATATAATGTCCATGGTGCAAACCATCCCATTAAAAGGAAAAAGATAATGAGCCAACTAAAGAAAATGCAATGTTCTATAGCTTCTACAAGAAACACACTTAAAAAACTGAAAAGGGAATGGGTAAACCATGTATTTTATGCCTCATACGTCAAGAAAAGGGGTGTAGCCATATTAATAAATAAATCAGTACCATTCACTTTAGAGAAAGAAATAAAAGATAAAATGGGATGGTATGTAATGATAGTAGGCTCCATAGGAGATATGAGTATATCTTTAGTAAATATATATGCCCCACAAGAGGAGAACGAAACATTCTTTAAACACTTAGCCAATGTTATTACTAGTGATGCAAAGGGGACGATACTAATGGGAGGGGATTTTAATACAATACAAAATGGGAAGTTAGACAGACTATCATCAGAAAAGGGATCGATCACAAAAAAATCCAGAATATTAAATAACACTATAAAAGAGTTAGGCCTTATTGATCCATGGAGAAACATTCATCCCAGGAGCAAGGATTTTACTTTTTACTCCAATCCACATGACATCTATTCAAGGATAGACTTTTTCTGTGTATCCAAACAACATGCACACAAAATCCTAAACTGTAGCACTGAGAGCATAACCATAAGTGATCATGCCCCCATTACAATAACGGTGGATTTGGGTAATGAACCTTCTTTTAAATACTGGAGATTTAACGTGTCACTTCTATCTGATGAGCAGGTGTCAAAGGAACTAAAACAACATCTAAAAGAATACTTGGAGATAAATGACAATGGCCAAGTATTGCCTTCAATTTTATGGGAGGGGGGAAAAGCGGTGCTGAGAGGGAAAATGATAGAACTAACATCTAGACTAAAAAAAGCGAGACTGGAAAAGCAAATAAGGTTAGAGAGTAAAATAAGAGAACTAGAGTTGAAACATAAGAGAACATCAGACAACTCTATACTACTTGACCTAAAAAAGACTAGAAATGACCTTGAAGATTTGCTGACATATAAAGCTGAAGGGGTCAAAGATATTATGAGATGGGTAATAGAGCAAGTCGCCTGCCTGCATTCCAAATTCGAAAAACCCAATCAAATAGAACAATTTAAAAAATAATTCACCCCAACTCCAAGCAATTTGTGGTAAAACCGTCTGATAAAGCGGAAGCATTCTCAGAATACTACAAAAATCTATACCATGATTCAGACTCTGATAACATAGAAGACAAAACACAGATATTCCTTATAAAACTATAACTACCAACTTTGTCAAATGAAGAAGCCACTGACATGACAAGGCCAATTTCATGTCAAGAAATATCCGACACTATAAAAAATTAAAATAATAAATCCCCTGGCACGAACGGGTTCCCGGGGGAATTTTATAAATGTCTCTTAAATTAAGTAACGGCAGTATTATTTAAAGTCTTTAATTTTGCTCTAGCATCAGGTAACCCACCAACAATGTGGTCAGAAGCCATTATTTCAGTCTTACATAAGGGGAAGGACCCAACTTTATGTGAAAACTATAGGCCTGTTAGCTTACTATGTAACGACTTAAAGATATTGACAAACATTTTAGCACAGAGAATGCAGAAGAATATAAAGAAAATAATCAAACCGGACCAAACAGGATTTATTCCTGAGAGGCAAAGTGCTAACAATATTAGGCAAACATTGAATGTTATAACATATACTAAGAATAACAGACAAAATACCATGTTACTCAGTCTACATGCCCAAAAAGCTTTCGACCGGGTGAAGTGAAGTTTTTTGTACAAAACTCTGGCAGAGTTTGGGTTTAACACAACATTTATAGATTGGGTAAAAATAGTTTACAATAACCCTAAGTCAAGAATCAGAGTAAATGGTTGCTGCTCAGACTTCTTTTTCCTTAAAAGAGGGGTCAGGCAGGGAGATTGTCTTAGTCCATTCCTGTTTGCCGTTAGTGTTGACGGAATTAAAGATGAGGGGGGTTTGGAACACAAAATATTGTTATTTGCAGAGGACATATTAACCTATATAAGTTGTTGGGCCATGCAGGCTTGAGACAGGCAAACAATGGACTTGGGCCTGCATCTCTGTGAGAAGCCTCATTTGAGTTATTCACTGAGACCTAAAAGGACTCTTAATCCCAGAATCCCCTGCAACACTTCACACCTACGCGTGAAATTAGGGGGGACCGGAACATCTCTCCTCATTGGAGGGGACCTGAGGTAGAACCCCCATGAAGGAGGCCAGGTGACAAAACTCTGAGACTTCCATTGCTCTCTCTCTTTCCACATGCTGACTTCAAGTGTTCGGAGACACAAACTCACCTCCTGTTCTCTGCAACAATCTTCCTTTGTTTTAAGTTTTGGCGCGCAGGTAATCCGCGGCCGGCAGTGTTCTGAATTCCGAGCTCGGATTGTCCAGTGAACGCATCTCAGTTTCCCGGAGAGCGTCAGACTATAATAGGTTATCAGGAAGATAACAGTCTTATTCCGTCCTGCAACGAAAGGACATCAACGGACATCTTCCCACTCGACGGAGAACCAACGAAGCCGCTAATGCCGTAAGGGACCCTTGCCGCCATCAAACGCCTCTGCACCAGAACGGACAGAAGATCTGTTTTATCGCCGGACTCCTTTTTCCTTCACCAATCATGGGCAAAACGATTCACAAGTGAGGCTTAATTAGGTCTGGGCAGAATTAGCTTTAGAGAGTGTTTTTAACAATTGTTTGATTGATGCGGAAACTGTAATTTTTCTCTTTGTTGGACCGCCGCGTCCTGAGTTTATCTGTTTGAAACTCTTGTTGTTCCCGTTTCGGACCGCTGTGTCCTATATGTGTTTAGCGTAACAGCGTTATAACCAGGTATTACTCTTCTGATCAGAAAGGCCAGTGTAAATCGTATTAATTTGAATTCGGCCATTGGTTTGTTTCTGTGAATGAAGGGAATTACTCCAAGTTGTGGCGCAGGATTCGGACTGTGATCCGGCCTCTTCAGGCACACATTTCTCTCCTCCTCTACTCTCCTCGTTTCTTTCCCTTTTACTAACACACACACACACACACACATACACAGATTCCCGTGTACATCTGGAGACTAACTCCACCACCGCACCATTACGCATCTGTACACTCGCGGCCATTCAAATGCCTCAGAGACACAGATCGTGTAGGGCCGAACTCGGCCTCTTTTAGACAACCACTAGGTCTTATTGTGTGTGTTTTGTGTGCGCCATCGGAAGGGCGACCACGTGGGAAGAAGCAATCTCCCCCTTTTCCCCCTCCTCTCTCTCTTTCATTCACAGACACAGACACAGACACACACAGACACACACACACACACACACACACACACACACACACACACACACACACACACACACAAACATACAGCTACACTTTTACACCTCTTCCACAAGCCTTGCTTGATAATGTTTGTTGCTTAGATTAGTTTATAATAGTTATTTGTTTGGTTAAGTTCATTGATTTTGGATTGATGTGGCTTTGTTTAAATAAATTCTGTTAGAATTTTAAGAGAGCAGTTGTTTGTGATTACTGGTGTATTTGCATTGTGATATAAGCTGGATGCGAGGGCTTTGTGTACGGATTTCACACCTTCAATTTATTAAATATAGTTATTAATTATTAATAATATTAGTAATTAAGTAACTAATTTGAGACTGATTTGAGTGATATTTTGGTTATATTTCCCTGATTACAGGGTGGTGCCCCAAACGAGATTAAACATAGTTTAATGATAATTGTATTTATATTATTAATAATTAAATATAATTATTAAAGAATATGACCAAAGTTGACTTGATACAACCCCAACAAATGGTGCCCCGTGTGAGGCCTTCAATAAACCAGCTGTATTGCACTGTAAATGCACAGTAATTCGAATTTTTCATCCTAAAAGAGATCTTTCTTGAGCTAAGATTACTAATGAATGCACTAGAGAAACGTTGAAAATGTGGTCGATAGTACGAAAGAAATTAGGACTGTCAAACACCACTTGCAGAGCGACTAAAATAGCATTAAATCCAGATTTTGTACCCTCCACTATGGATACAAGATACAACAAATGGGCAAACAAAGGATTTATTTATATAGTACAAGTGTTTAAAGGACAGAACATGAAGTCTTTTGAACAACTTAGAAAGGAGTGTAGTTTACCTGCACAAGATTTTTATAAATTTCTACAATTAAGGAGTTATCTGCAGAACCATAAGGAATGGGATAAAATTTGCAGAGCACCCTCTGAAATAGAGCAAGTATTTATGTCATTTACAGAAAAAGATACAGAGAAAGGTGTTATTTCAAAAATGTATAAAGCATTGCAACATGAGGGTTAAAGAAAAATGGGAAATAGAAACAAACGTTATAAGAAGAAATGAACAATGGGAGGAATCATTCAAAGAGGGACATACATTAACAAACAGTCCAATGTGGAGGGAGTCTGACTGGAAAGTCAAAATGCGATACTTTAACACTCCATCCATCACCTCAAAATACAGCAGTACTTCTGAGTTGTGTTCTGAGTTCACTATTTATTTTAGGTATAGCTCCTGATATCAATAAGGACAGAGACTTGATTTCCTTGCTTAGAATTTTACTATCAATAGCAAAGAAAACAATAACAGCATCCTGGCTGAAACCACAGTCTCCCAACATAAATCAGTGGAGACAAAGATTAAAAAATGTTTTCATCATGGAAAAAATCACAGCCAGATTACAGCTGAAAACAAATAGATTTTATGTAAAAATGGGCCCCAGTGATGCAGGAAATGCCTGGGCTCTAGTCACCTCTTAATAGTTTTATTTTAAATTTTATTTTATTTATTTTTTTATTTTACTTTAAATGCACTTGTCTATTGTATAGCAAATTACCTATGTTTGCAGAAGTCGTTAGTCAATCAAGGAAAAAGGATTGAAAAATGATGTGAAGGCTGCCATATGTGTAGTTATATGCATATATGTAAGTCTATGTCTATCTAATGTAGGTATGAAGGAAAGGGTGTGTGTATATAATACTTGTATGGATATGGATGTGTAGTTGTTTGGTAAAATTACATGTTAGGATTTCATGAGAAAATGGACAAGTGTAACTGAAAAGCATCTCCTGAAATTGTATGTTTTATCTGTGTACTAAATAAAAATATAAGTTAAAAAAGGACCATGTTTAGATTGTGGTATTTTTATTTTTACAAAAGCAGAGTTTGTCTTTCAGCACAGTGACTCACTTTTTCGAACATGTTCTGATCATTTAAATTTAGAGGATCACATTTTGCATGTGAAATCTTTGACGTATTTATTACAATAACTGGAACCAAGCTACTGAATGAAAGTGATGAATGTAAAGAAAACACATTCAGTCGTTTTGAATTTGCTTTTATTATAGTAGAAAGTTTCAGCATTAATAAAAGATTTTAAGTCACAAAGAAAAGATTATCACATTTTATTCAATACAATTCTCATGAATCAGATTTTAAATCCAGACTGGGAGGTGGCTGTGAGGATAAACTGAGTCTGTCAGGTCGCCATGAACGTCCGTTGTGTTTTTTTATTAAAAAGAGAAACTTAATTGATTGCTATGTCTTATGATGATATCTTAAATCACAAAAGGGAAATATGCAGCAAAATCAAATTCCATCATCCTTTATCTTCAAAAGGTCCAAATGTTGTTTATTGATTAAACTGGCTGTAAAAAGGTCAAACTTTCTATTTTGTTGTTTTATTAAATGTTTGTTGTCTAAAATCACAGGAGTTCAGTCTGTGAATGTTGGACTTCATTATTAATTATTATTTAATTATGAGCAAATTTCTCATTTCAGACTCTTTACATTTTGACTTGTAGTAGTTATAAAAATATTGAATAACATATCAAAATAAAAGATATCTACGATCTGGAAAATATTCATAGATAAAATGTTATGTTGAAGAAATGTAACATCCACAAATTTCTGGAAATGTAGTTGATAATTATAATCATTTGTTTTATTTTCTTTACTTCAAATCTGATGTGAGACAAATTACATGTAACGTTTAAACTTTAAAATCTCTGTCGTCGCACACATGCCAAATGTCTGTCTTTACTAAAAGTAAGATCACAACTGTTTTCATATAATTCATTATTAAAATGTTAATTAAAAGTTTTTGTTTTCATGAAGACTTTTAAATTTAAAAAAAGGGGATTTGATTGACCTGTTGTAAATAAATCAATTGAAAAAATTCAGATTAATGAAATTCAGCTTAATAGAGCAATATAAAATGATCTCATCAAGTTGACATGCTCTGACTTTTCATATAAAATGGTCAATATATTTTCATGTTTCTTGGGTATTTTTTTTTATACCTCTGAGCTGGCAGACTAGATTGACTTAACTTTTACAATTTTAATGTTTGTCACATAAACCTCCCTCACCTCTTAAGAGAAATGATTAAGAATCTGGATTTTCTACATTTGAGTCTAAATTTAAAGAAGACAGAGAATCATCTAGAAATTAATTTGCATAATTATTGGCTCCGCCCATTCAGATTAAAGCTGTTTTGATTGGTGAAAGCTCGTTGGAAATGGCGATGGGCGGGGTCACAGATCTGTGAACCAATCATCTCAGGCTTCAATTTCAACATCAATCACTCCGCCAGCCTAAAAAAAGCACAACAGAACATCAACCAGACATAACCTGAATGCTAACATTAAAATGTTTCTTTTCTTTAAATTAGCAGAACAATGTCTAGATATAATGCAATGAGAAAAAGTAAGAAAGAATGTCTGCATACTGTATGTTTTGATTATTTGATTTTCGTTTAAAGAATGAATATTCAATAAATAAATTGAGTGAAAGTTGGGTTGAAAAACAAGGTGATTTTCTTTTTCATAATCAAAAACTGATTATTCAAATAAAAAAATGGTTTGATTTCTATTTTCCCTTTTAGAAAGGAAAAAAGAAATAACTAGAAAACAGAAACACAAATTAGTTAGTGTATTTCTTAGACGGGGCAGGAGAACCAAAATATACACATAAAAAAGATGAGTAGAGTAATATGAACAGAGAAAGTCGGGGAGGTTACCTGGCCGAGGTTGCTGCAGACCATAAAAGCCACAAGTCGGCGTTGTCCTTCCAGTCGAGGGATGAATGACTCCTTCCAGGAGTACGAAGCTTGAGGCTCAATGACACTGAAACACAGTCAGGCATAAATAAACCACTTCTAAACAGTACTCAGCAAACATCAGTCAGCATGTCGTCAGAAGGGAGTGCACCTGTAGGAACGAGTCTTGTAGCTCATGAGTCCCGGTCCCTCTATGGCCACGACTACATCCCGCAGGGGGAAGCTGTAGGGGTTGGTGAAGGAGACGGTCACAAACATCTCCTGCTGCACCTGAGGCTGCCCACTCACCTGCAAAAACATTACAAAAGGTTGTATTTATAAAGTAGAACCATTCCAGTAGGTTTAAAGAAGCGTGGATTTTTTCCATTCATTTATTGTTGTGAGAAGTGGCAAAGCTGTAGGAGGATGTTTCAAAACTCCACATCCAACCCTTAAAGACCCAGATGAGAAATATCTGCATAAAATGACTGTAAGATATTAGTTTAGTCTGTTAACTGTCCTAACTAGGCTGTAAAAGTGAGCTTTGTGCTTTCCTTAAAGAGTAACTACAGAACTACTAACAGAAAACAAAATCAGCGAAGAGTTGAGACCACTATGTCCAAATGGGATGCCACAGTCGACTTAAACTAAAAGTTCTCAACAAAAACTTTGAGTAACTATCTAAAGACATCTTTTGATTCCAGATGTGCATGCATATGTGTGTGTGTGTCTGCATGCATGTCTTTGTTTTTACCTCCATGGTGAGTTCAGGGGTCTGCAGGTCGACCACCTTGATGGCGGTCAGCGATTGTTCATCAGCCTGTCCAGTCACAACAAAGTGCAGAGAGAGCTGATTGCCCAGGTGAGGCAGGTACTCCTCAGCGGTGACCTTCAGCATCACACGCTCCACTGCAACACACACACACACACACACACACAGAAATCTTTATCGTAACAGAGTTTATTTGTAAAGCTACAAATGACTTTTTCCTTAGGTGTTTCTCACTCTGGTGGGCAGGCACGGTGACAGTGAAGTCATAATCTTTGAAGTGATTGGCTATGACTCCAGTGTAGAAGATGACCGACTCAGACAGGTGAGCCTGGACGGTTTTGGGGAGATCACCCTGGTTCTGGAAATCCACGGCCAGGATCACATCCTGACACATCTGGACCTGAAGAGAGGGACAAAGATGGAGACATATTTCAGCTTCAGAAAATAAATACTTGAAAATGTTAATAAACAAAAAAGCAAGTGTAAAATGGATGAGGGTTGAAGGACTAGTGGGATGGATGGATGGATTGATGGATGGAAGTAGAGATGGATGAATCATTGAAAAAGCAGATGGCTGTGTGGATGGAAAACAAGTGTAATACATGAGTAAATGAAAGGGATGACTTTTTGGATGGATTGCCTTTTGGAAAGCTGTTCAATTGGAATTTTTAAAACGATGAATGGATAACTTGATGGAGTAATTAATGTATACATAGATATAAGAAAAGATGGATGGATACACAGATTAATAAATATATGGAGGGATGAAAGGTTGGATGATGGATTAAACAGATCAATGGTAAGGTGGAGAGAGGAACGGATTATCAATAGACAAAAAAGATTGATGTATGGATGGGAATAAGGAATGGATAACACATGTTGGTTCGATTAATGGATGAATGTAAGGATGGATGGATAATTGAAACGAAGATGGATACAGAGACATATGGATGGATGGATGGATAAACAGATTTATAGATGTATGAATAGATAAAGGGTTGGCAGATGGACTCAAAAGATACATTCTAAGGTGGAAAGATGAATGGATGGACAGATGGATGCCTGATTGTTTGTTTGATTGATTGATTGATTGATTGATTGATTGATTGATTGATTGATTGATTGATTGATTGGTTGATTGATTGATTGATTGATTCCTTGATTGATTGGTTGATTGATTGATTCCTTGATTGATTGGTTGATTGATTGATTCCTTGATTGATTGATTGATTGATTGATTGATTGATTGATTGATTGGTTGATTGATTGATTGATTGATTCCTTGATTGATTGGTTGATTGATTGATTCCTTGATTGATTGATTGATTGATTGATTGATTGATTGATTGATTGATTGATTGATTGATTGATTGGATGGATGAATACACAAGTCATGTCAAGACAGACTTAGAAAGACTGATGGAGGATTGATAGAATGATGAACATAGAAGGATGAATAGATAGATAGTGTAGTTTTTAAAGACAGGTGTGCAGACAGGTGTTTTACCGGCTCAGCACTGATGGAAACAGACATCTCAGACTCATCCAGCTCAGAGTGATCCCTCTCACAGCCGTATTCCTCCGCCCGCTCCATTGTCCTGTTATCCTCTGGACTGCCTGAATACAAAAAACAAAACAGTCCACACAGTGCTCTAATTTTTAGTCTCTTTTCACTTATTTACACATTGTTGTTTTTTTTTAGAAGTATTGTGTTACCTTGACGGTACTTGTAGTTGTGTGTGATGTCCAGAAATTCATATCTGCCAACAGCTTTGGTGCAGATCAGCATTCCAACGTAACTCTTGTGCACCCAGAACACATTCAGAGTCCCATAACGATTCCGCTTATAACAGACAATATCACTGTTCACCTGGTGACGGAGGTCATAAACATGGAGTAAATAATTTCACCTTTGTCGTATCATATCATTCAGTATCAAAATGTATTGCGGCTGCATACTTCCATCTTTTGTACTTCTACTGAAATAAGGCTTTAATAGGAATATGTAAAATACACTGTATTTCTAAACTTTAGTATTGTTCTTTGAAAAGTTTTTGTACTTCTTGTCTTTTGAAAATGGTTAAAACCGAACCTCAGCGAAGACGAATCCGCAGTCAAATGGGTGACACAGCAGACCGTCCTTGATGGCATTGACAGAGGATGGACCGCAGCGATAATATCCTGATATCAAACACAGGATCATAATATCTTTCTACATGTTTATTGATATTTTCATCTTTTATTTATCTGGCTGTATCCAAATGTCCTACCATCGCTGGTCTCCTGCGGCGTGGCGTCCACCACTTGCCATCCGCTGCAGTGGGGCGGGAGGTCGTGACGGTTGATGAACACTTCGTTCCAGCAGTGGTAGTTCCTAGAGGGAACATATGTAATGTAAGTACACTTGGTTTTTAAGTGAGCAAAACACTGTAGAAGAAAAGCTGTAATGCTGGAACTTTGTACAAATCTGGGGCATTTTACTCTATTTTCTTTTTCTGATTCTTAACTCCTACTTTTCAAAAGTTTTTTAAGAATTATTGCGATATTAGTTTTTGTAAGATTGTTTTTCTTCACTTTGAGTTATTTAGCTATTGGCAAATATTTTACTTAAAGAGACATGGACTGGAAAAAAGAGTTTCTAGGGTACACCAGAAACTCACCCATGGTGCTCATCCTATGAGACAGAATGACAGAAACTCTCTGGTGCACACACACACACACACACACACACACACACACACACACACACACACACACACCATCTTACCATCTTAATGATCATTAGAAGTTTGTGCTCATAGGATGGCTTTGTAAGGAGGAGAAAGTTGCCTTGCACACCTGACACTCAATTTTTTTTAAATTGTTTTCTGCCCATGTCCCCATAGGGGCTCCGTAAAATTCAAACATCATAAAGCAAAATATTTTAGGGATAAAAACAATTGTTACAGTTAAGATAGTTATGAGTTTGGTGGATTAGATAAGCAATGCTAATTAGGATAATTTACTGGCTAGTTAATGATTTAAATGATTTAAATCACAGGAGGATGTATAATAAAATATAAATCTGAAAGTTATGGTTCTAAAAAAATTGGAATAATCTGCAGGATTAAGCAAGCAAAAGAAAGGAAGGTTTGTTTTTCTGCATACAAGTCAGATTGGTGGGAGATTATCTGAGACCCAAACTGTTTTAGTTTAAATCCAAATTTGGGGAAATCTGTAAAGGACTTTACATTAATTCTCTCTAACGGCTGAGAGGTTTACGGACGAACCAGATTGAGTCCATTGTGTGGCGTCTGTCCGGTGAGCCGTCCATCTTGAAGATCAGGTCGGTCTTCAGGTTGCCCGTGCTGTCATGAGCTGAATTGAAGTTGGTTATGACTCTAGCCGGGATGCCGAGGCAACGAAGCACTGCATTGGAATAAAATTATTCATTTCACATTATTACTTTCAAATATCAAGAAATTATATCAACAAAAAAGTAATGGTCATTTTTCAACACTTTGTGTTTATTTTGAATTTACTTTTTGTAGATTTTTCTTTGTTTTTGTAGATTAATGGACACAAAAAAGACCCAGTTCATGTAACTGACAAGCCCCTTTCATACTTGAAATGATCTGAAAGTCTTAAAATATACATTTTGAAGCTTTAACTCAGTGGGACAGTGTGTGTCCTTACAGGTGTTGAAGACCCCAGCGAACACCCAGCACTGGGCATAGGCAACAGGGACTCCAGTGTTGACGTACTGCAGCAGAATCTGGACGCTGCCGGTCCAAGATGACGGGGATTTGCCCATGGAGAAATCGCTGCCCCAGTTCCCGACCAGCACACCGTTATCATCCTGAGCGTTCACCTGAGGGAAGAGGAAGGTCAAACATCAGTTACCCTTAGACAGTGATGTTCATACACATTACAACCCCAAAAAGTTGGGACTTTGTATAAAATGTTATAAATAAAAACAGAATGTGAAAACAACAAAATCACATGTTTAATTTGATAATAGCAAAAAGAAAACATATCAAATGTTAAAACTGAGAAATGTCATTGAGTTTGGCCAGTAACATGTTGCAAAAAGTTGGGACAGGATCATGTTTACCCCTCTGTAGCATTTATGTGCACAGAGAAAGTCCTGTAAATTTGTTTCTGTTCTGTCCTGATGCTTAACAGCAAAGAATTTTAAAAAATGTCTTAAGGCTTAAACCACTGGGACTAGTGACCAAACAGCTTGGTATGTATTCTCAAATTTATGTCCAATAATTGGAGACTGTTGAACTATAGTTGAGCAGGTTAAGTGCTTTTCAGTCTGTATTCTTACCATGGACGATACCATCCTGACCACTTGGATGACGTTGCCTCGGGTGGAGATCGGAATCCGACAACAATCCAGGATGTAAATACAGGCGTCCAAAATGCCCTTCTCAAACTGAAGAGAGATGATGAATTAACTTACAGTTTATTCTCTCTGAGTTGTTAGGATGTTCGTTTATTTGAAGGCTGAAACTGATTTTATGCGTTACATTTAAGCTCACTGGCCTTTAAATTCTGCACCTTTTGTACATTTTGTGTTTTTGAAGGATTTCCTTTAACTGTTTTTCACCAAAACACCAAGTTAAATTCCTTGTATGTGCAAATGTACTTGGTAATAAAAAATGATTCTGATTCTGATTCTGATTCTGATTCTGATATTTGTATATTTGATTGTACCTGTCCATACATCCAGTTGCGGTATGACACAGCATTGTAAGCACCCTGGAAGATCATACCGTTGTCGTTCAGGATATATTCCTTCCGTTCTGCTTCATCGTTAAGAAACACAGCGTCCTCTGCAAGAAAAGAGAAATTCTGTCTTCTGTTGTTGTTTTTGTCCCTCAGAGGCTCAGATTGTTATTCTAAGTGTCTGACAGCATCACAGAAAGGATCCCAACAGAGATAGACCTTTGCGTGAAATAGGAACATGATTTTTTAAAACAGAAACAGCTGTAACATCCCTGCCTTCAAAGACACCAGACTCCATTGAAAATACAGAGATTTTATCTTGTGGAACTCAGGAGTTCTCTTCTGCGACCTCGATCATTTACCTTTTAGTTGTTTATATGTGACTTGAGTGTTTTTAATAGTAATTTTTTTAACCTTTCATTTTTGGAACACACAATGACATAATCAAACAACCAATAGAGGCAGTGATAGATTGGCAACTCCCATGTTCTCTCAGGTTAAATGACTGTTTTGGTCAATGGAGTTGAGTTGATTGAGGAATACAGATTTCGGTTGTAAAAATAATCTTCCCCTGAAACAAAAAGGTCTATCTCTGTCGAGATACTTTTTGTAATGTTGTCAGACGCTTAGAATAACAATCTGAGTCTGTCAGGGACAAAAACAACTTTTAGTGAAAGCACTATGACCTGGATCTGTTTCCACACAAGAGTAATGTTGCAACCATTACAGCCTGTTTAGTGGGTGCTGCATGAAATGATATACTGGAGCATTCCAAACAATGTCACACCATTTCAGTCATTTTGTCCTTGTTAATTTGAGAAATGGGACTGTTGCTAAAAAATACCCAGGACATCAATTTCACAAGACAGTGAGACAAACTGATAAACACTCCCCATGAAGTAAGACAGTAATTCTCTATCAGCCACCAGGGGGCAGTAGAGTGTCTGTTGGTGTTCGTACCTGGGCACCAGGCATTGCACAACAGGTACAAGTCGGTCCTGGCATCCCTCTTGGTTCGCTGAATGCCGTTGCCTGTAATGACAGCCACATAGCAACGAAACTTCCCCACGATGGCGTTGGCCGTTGGCGTGATCCCAAATATCATCGACTCTCCCTGCTCCTCCAGGATCGTACCTGACCACGAGCTACCTTTACGGTCGCCAAAAGTCACCGCCAGCAGAGTTCCTTTACTGGGAGAAGGGTGAGAGCCTGAGGAGGAGGAGGAGCAGGAGGGTCAGTGATATTTGGGGTTGGAGGAAACGAGGCAAGGAGAGGAAGCAATGAGAGGAGAGAAAATAAGGAGAGGGAAGTCTGGGACAAGCAACAACCAAAGAAGAGGAGAGGAGGGAAAAGGTGAGGAAAGGAGACAAATAGGATGGGAAAGGAAATTAGTTAAAAGGGTAGTGGCTTAGAGAGACAAGAAGTTAGAACGGGATGGCAGGAGGCAAGGAGAGGTAAGGAAACGAGAGAGGGAAGAGAGAGATGGAGAGGAAATCAAGGGAGGAGAGGAAAGAGGAGTGTTGAGGGGGGGAGATAGAAGGAGAAGAGGATACACGTTAAGGAGTGCAGGAGGGGAGAACAACAGCAAATAAAAGGAGACAAGGAGAGAATACAAGGAGAGGAAAACAGACAACAGACAAGAGCCAGAGAGAGGAAAGAAGGACATAACAGGAAACAAGGAGAGGAAAGAAGGATATGACAGGAAACAAGGAAACAAGAGAAGGAAACAGTATTTCTGTCTTCTGTCCTTCTTGACTCAAAATAAATAACAATTCAATTATTTTAATGTGATTAAAAAGATCAGATTTTATTGAGCTGAGGCCAAACATGTCTGCAAACATCTGTCAGACGGAGCAGGTGTGTGTGTGTGTGTGTGTGTGTGTGTGTGTGTGTGTGTGTGTGTGTGTGTGTGTGTGTGTGTGTGTGTGTGTGCGTGCGTGTGATTAGCCATGACTGTGATGCTTCCTGATGAGCTGACAGTAGTTTAATTGTTCAGTAGATGACTGTTAATGAACATCTTTTCCTCGGTTAATTGGTTAACGATGGAGATCTAACTGTTGGTCTCAGGTGTGCCAAGCCTTGGCTACTGAGCGTGCTCAGAACACCCCCTCCCCCCATCCCTCTCTACATGTCATAAAACAGTTTGAAGCTGCTGGGTTTACTCAGAAATACGAATTAAATGAGAACAGATTGATTAAAGACGGATGTTAATTATTCCTCTTGACTTTTGAACAGCAGATTTGTATTTAAACATTTTCCTTGAAAGGTCCCATATTCTGCTTTTTCTGGTTTTATATGCCCTTTAGTGTGTTTTCCAAGTGTCCTGTACATGTTTAGGCACATCTATTTGCAAAAATTCAAAGTCCGCGGAAACGCGGCTTCTCCTACCTCCTCCTGTTAGCTGTAGCATTAGCCGCATGTAACGCTCGGTTCTAGCCCCCCTCGATAAAAATTTGTCAGTGCGACGTCATGTGAGTTGTATAAGATAGAAAAATAGATTTCCAAATGCTGAACAACCCGACCACTCAGTGAATCTTTATCCTGATTCTCTAACATTCCCCACTTCACAATCTGTCTCAACCAGTTTTTATGAAATGTTGATCGATTTGAGTTCTGGATGGAGACTCACCGATGAGGAACTCGACCTGGAAGTCGTCTCCTCTGACGATAGGGCGGTTGAAGGTGATCCTAATGACGAACTGTTTACCGCGTCGGACCACCAGGTTCGTGATGTCGTAGGCGACGGTGTAATGGTTGGGTTTGTTGATCGACTGACACATGTCCACTTTGACCACCGACAGAGCATCTGAGGGAGGAGTAACGAGACAGGCCACCATATTAATATGTTATTGATCGTGATTCATTTCTGCACATTAAATAGAATAAAATAAACATATCTCACCTCCCGAAGGTGCGTTACTTCTGGGCGTGGCCTTCTCATCAAAAAACTCAAATTCCGGGAAATCCGCTTCATCATTTGTAAGGTTGGAGGTGGGCACCTGAAAAGCATTCAAATATTCATATGGATCAATTAAAAAGAATATCACAGAGGCCTGATAATATCTAAAGAGTATAATGTTTTTCTGTCAGTGATCCTGTACCGGCTCAGAGTAGCGCCCCCTGTGGGTGTTTGATTCTTTGGCTGAAGACGTCATGGTCGAAGAATCAAAGATTTCACTGACGTCACTAAAAGAAAAAAAATATTTAAGGAAAAAAGACATCAAAAATAAAAAACACAAAATAAGTCAAAATAGGCACATAAAGACAGATGAAGTATATACAAGTAACACATGCTAAGCTTGTGTGTGTGTGTGTGTGTCTCACCGCTCAGATGAAGAAGTGTGTGTGTGTCGAGTCTCTGATGATCAGATCAGAAGATGTTCAGATCAACTTCAACATCAGTTTATATACACATGCTGCTTCCTCTTCACACACACACACACACACACACACACACACACACACACACACACACACACACACACACAAACATACAGCTACTCTTTTACACCTCTTCCACAAGCCTTGCTTGATAATGTTTGTTGCTTAGATTAGTTTATAATAGTTATTTGTTTGGTTAAGTTCATTGATTTTGGATTTATGTGGCTTTGTTTAAATAAATTCTGTTAGAATTTTAAGAGAGCAGTTGTTTGTGATTACTGGTGTATTTGCATTGTGATATAAGCTGGATGCGAGGGCTTTGTGTACGGATTTCACTTCTTCAATTTATTAAATATAGTTATTAATTATTAATAATATTAGTAATTAAGTAACTAATTTGAGACTGATTTGAGTGATATTTTGGTTATATTTCCCTGATTACAGGGTGGTGCCCCAAACGAGATTAAACATAGTTTAATGATAATTGTATTTATATTATTAATAATTAAATATAATTATTAAAGAATATGACCAAAGTTGACTTGATACAACCCCAACAAATGGTGCCCCGTGTGAGGCCTTCAATAAACCAGCTGTATTGCACTGTAAATGCACAGTAATTCGAATTTTTCATCCTAAAAGAGATCTTTCGTTTTTTTTCACAAATCTGTTTTTCTTTTTTACATTACACATAAATTTAGTCCAGTAGAATTCTATACAACAACAAAAAAATCATGTAAAGATAAACAAAAAAAAACCCAACATAGACAAACATTTTATCTTATTAAATAATAATAATAAATAAATATCTTATTTTATTGATTTAAGAAGTTTTATTGAATGAAGTATTCTTTATTTTTGTCATCTTAAGTTACTGGATACCTCAAAGCACTGTTACTGTTTTTTGTATCTGGAATATGTTCATCTCTCAGGCCCAATAAAGATCAGGATTATATATACATACATACATTATTGTACATGAAAAAACAACGTTGTTTTCTTTAGCTTACTTGTTTGGTTAGTTTCTGTTTTGTTTTTTTTGCTTAACTTTTGAAATAGCGTTTGTTGTCTGCCTGTTTCTGCAGCATTGTCTTAATCACCTGCAGTTAATCAGTTAACCAGCTGTTTAGGAGCTTTAACTTCATGACCAACATGTTTATAGAATCATGTCATACTTGTGTTTAAAGGTGTTTCATGTTCGAGATATTATTAGATCATGAGGTTTTATTTGAGAGAGTTTTATTTGGCAGAGCAGCGAACAGCACCTGAGCAGAGCAGCGAGCAGCACCTGAGCAGAGCAGCGTACTACAGTGAGCGTATTGCATAATTGCTTGTTCTGTTCTCCTCTGCACTGTGTTACTGTGTACCTACTCTTAGCTTAGCTTAGCAGTTAGCTTTACAATGGCTTCTTTTTCTGTCTCTCCCTCTCCTGCTCTCTCTTGCTCTACGTGTCAGATGTTAAGTTATTCCTCGTCCTCCTTTAGTGATAATGATACTTGTAAGAAATGTAGTTTATTTTTAGCTTTGGAGGCGAGGGTGTCTGAGTTAGAGAGACGGCTCCGCACCATTGAGTCAGAGTCATCGTATGCAGCAGTAGTTAGCCAGCCACCTGTAGCCGTTGCGGGCCGACATAGCTTGGCTTCCCCCCCGGTAACTCCCGAGCAGCCGGGAGGCAGTGGCTGGGTTACTGTCCGAGGGAAGCATAGTCGAAAATCGAAGCACACGGTTCCCCACCAACCACTTCACGTTTCAAACAAATTTTCCCCACTCAGCGACACACCCGCTGAGAATAAAACTCTGATTATTGGAGACTCCATAGTCCGAAACGTGAAGCTAGCGAAGTCAGCGGGCATAGTTAGGTGTATACCCGGGGCCAGAGCGGGCGACATCGCATCTCATTTAAAGTTGCTGACAAAGACTAAAGGTAGATTTGATACAATCGTAATTCATGTCGGCACAAATGACTCCCGACTACGCCAGTCGGAAGTCACTAAGGTTAATGTGGAGTCGGTGTGTACTTTTGCTAAGACGATGTCGGACTCCGTAGTGTTCTCTGGTCCCCTCCCAAATCAGACCAGTGATGACATGTATAGCCGCATGTCATCACTCAACCGCTGGCTGTCGAGGTGGTGTCCAGCACATGATGTGGGCTTCATAGATAACTGGCAGTCTTTTTGGGGAAAACCTGGTCTGCTAGCTAGAGACGGCATCCATCCCACTTTGGACGGTGCAGCTCTATTATCTAGAAACATAGCAGAGGTTATTAGTCCAAAACCCTGACAACAACACAGAGTTCAGACCAGGAGGCAGAGCTGCGGTCTTACACGCTTCTCTGCGCCTCCCTTAGATCTGTCTCCCAGTCACTATAGCTGTAATTCTGAATCGAACTGTAGTTATACTATAGGTACTGTGTCTGTCCCCCAGCCCAGACCCGTTTTTAAAAGTCATCCAAACGGCGTGAATCATCAGAATCTGATTAGAATCAAAACTACGAATACGATTTTGCTACAAGATCGGAGGATTCACTGTGGACTTTTGAACATTAGGTCCTTAGCATCCAAGTCTCTTTTAGTGAATGATCTGATATCAGATCAGTACATTGATTTACTTTTTTTGACTGAAACCTGGCTGTGTCGAGATGAATATGTTAGTTTGAATGAATCCACTCCTCCCAGTCATTTTAATACTCATATACCTCGAGACACCGGACGAGGTGGTGGAGTAGCAGCTATTTTTAATTCCAGTCTTTTAGTTAACCCTCGACCAAAGCTGAATTTTTCTTCTTTTGAAAGCCTTGTTCTTAGTCTTCCACATCCAGTCTCAAGAACCTTTCAGCCAGTTCTAGTTGCTGTAGTTTACCGCCCTCCTGGCCCATATTCTGAGTTTTTATCTGAGTTTGCAGAATTTTTATCAGACTTAGTCCTTAGCAGTGATAGAATAATTGTTGTAGGTGACTTCAATATCCATGTGGATGTTGAAAATGATAGCCTGAGCACAGCTTTCATGTCACTATTAGACTCTATTGGTTTCACCCAGGGTGTAAACGAACCTACTCATCATTTTAACCACACCCTGGATCTTGTTTTAGCTTATGGAATTGAAATCCATAACCTTACAGTTTTCCTAGAAAATCCTCTGCTATCAGACCATTTTTTTATTACATTTGATTTTGTCCTACTAGAATTACCTCTGCCTGGAAGAGGTGTGCTTTCTAGAAGTTTGTCGGATAGTGCTGTGGCTAGATTTAAGGAAGCTATTTCAGCTGTTTTTGATTCAGTACCGTGTTTCAACCCAGTTGGAAACTCTTACGATAGCTTTAGTCCCTCTCAGCTAGATCAGTTTGTTGATAGTGCAGTGGATTCGCTGAGAGTTACTCTGGATTCGACTGCTCCCCTGAAACAGAAGGTTGTCAAGCGGTGGAGAGTGGCTCCATGGTTCAACTCAGAAACCCGTACTCTGAAACAATCATCACGGAATTTTGAAAGAATATGGCGTTCGACCAAAACGGTAGAATCTCGTTTTTTCTGGCAGGATAGTCATAGAAGATATATGAAGGCTCTACGTCACGCCCGAGCTGCCTACTACTCCTCTCTAATCGAGGAAAACAAAGGCAATCCTAGATACCTTTTCAGCACTGTAGCCAGGCTGACAGAGAGTCATGGCTCCATTGAGCCTTGTATTCCTCTAGCCCTCAGCAGTAATGATTTCCTTAGCTTTTTCAACAACAAAGTTCTAGACATCAGAGACAAAATTGGTAACCTCCTGCCCTTACCTGGTGCAGATACGTCTGATATGGCAGAGACAGTTCCAGGACCAGATATTAGTCTCGACTGTTTTTCTCCAATCAACCTTTCAGAGTTATATTCCATTATTTCTGCATCAAAACCGTCAACCTGTCTTTTGGACCCAATCCCAACCAAGCTGTTTAAGGAAGCCTTTCCCTTAGTTAGCAACTCCATATTAGATATGATCAATATGTCTTTACTGGCAGGCTATGTACCACAGACATTTAAAGTAGCGGTAATCAAACCTCTACTTAAAAAGCCTACTCTGGACTGAGGAACTCTGGCTAACTACAGGCCTATATCCAACCTTCCTTTTATCTCGAAGATCCTGGAGAAGGTGGTAGCTAAACAGCTGTGTGACTTTCTCCATGACAACAGTTTATTTGAAGAGTTCCAGTCAGGATTTAGAGTCCACCATAGCACTGAGACTGCACTAGTTAGAGTTACAAACGATCTACTTCTAGCCTCAGACAGGGGACTTCTGTCTGTGCTCGTCTTGTTAGATCTTAGTGCTGCTTTTGACACCATTGACCATCGGATCCTGTTGTACAGACTGGAGCATTTCCTTGGAATTACAGGGACTGCTTTAAGTTGGTTTGAATCCTACTTATCAGACCGATCTCAGTTTGTACATGTTAATGATGAGTCCTCTATGCACACTAAAGTTTGCCATGGAGTCCCACAAGGTTCAGTGCTTGGACCAATTCTTTTTACATTATATATGCTTCCTCTGGGAAATATTATGAGGAAACACTCCATACAGTTTCATTGTTATGCAGATGATACTCAGCTTTATGTATCAATGAAGCCCGATGGTACCAGTCAGTTATGTCAGCTAGAAACATGCCTTAAGGACGTTAGGACCTGGATGACCAGAAATTTTTTGCTACTTAACTCAGATAAGACTGAAGTTATTGTGCTAGGCCCTAAGAACCTCAGAGAGACTTTTTCTAGTGATGTGACTGTCCTTAATGACATCAGCCTGGCATCTAGCACCACTGTTAGGAATCTAGGAGTTATTTTTGATCAAGATATGTCTTTTAGCTCTCACATCAGTCAAGTTTCAAGAACAGCCTACTTCCACCTTCGTAATATATCCAAGATCAGGAATATCCTGTCGCAAAGTGATGCAGAAAAACTAGTTCATGCATTTGTTACCTCCAGACTGGATTATTGTAACTCTCTTTTGTCAGGGTGCTCTGGCAAATCTCTAAAGACTCTTCAACGGGTCCAGAATGCTGCAGCTCGTGTACTGACCAGAACCAGGAAATGGGACCACATTACTCCTGTCCTGGCTTCTCTGCACTGGCTCCCTATACAGTCTAGAATAGAATTCAAGATCCTTCTTCTCACCTACAAAGCTCTAAATGGCCAGGCACCATCTTATCTTAAGGAGCTACTAGTACCGTACTGTCCCTCGAGAGCGTTGCGGTCCCGGAGTGCAGGCCTGCTGGTGGTACCTACAGTCTCCAAGTGTACTATGGGGGGTAAAGCCTTCAGTTATCGGGCTCCTCTCCTCTGGAACCGCCTTCCAGCCGGGGTCCGGGAGGCAGACACAGTCTGTATTTTTAAGATTAGACTTAAAACTTTCCTTTTTGATAAATCTTATAGTTAGGGCTGGTGTAGACCAGCTCTTAGTTATGCTGCTATAGGCTTAGACTACCGGGGGAACTGGCACCCTGAGCTCCTCTCTCTCTCTCTCTCTCTCTCTGCATATACAGTACATCATATTACTGCATGTATCTATCTATAAATCTCAGTCACTAACCACCTACTTTCCTGGGAGCTCTTGAGCTCTCCTAGGCTCCTCAAGATCGTCGGTTGACGGCTTGCCAGAACAACCCCCACCCCACCACTACCCCCTCCCCACCGGATCGTGGGTTGGCGGCCTGCCAGAACAACCCCCCACACCCCCTCCCCTCCCCACCGGATTGCTGATGGACGGTCTACCTCCCCCCACCCCCTTGCTCTCTATCCCTCTTCCTGCATCTTATCCCATCTCTCCCCCTATCCCTTTCCAAGCCCGGCGCAGTCTAGGCCTGTGAAGACTGTTTCGTCATGAGCCGGGGATCCGGCCGAAGATTTCTGCCTTTTAATAAGGCAGTTTTTTCTTACCACTGTAACTTTTGCTGCTTTGCTAAAGTGCTCATGATGGATAGGCCGGATCTTTGTAACATAGCAATAAGTAAGGTCTTTTACCTGCTTTTTGTAACATAACAATGAGTAAGGTCTTTTTACCTGCTCTTTTGTAATGTTAACAGACAATGAGTAAGGTATTTTACCTGCTTCTTGTAAAGTGTCTCGAGATAACACTTGTTATGAGTTGACGCTATACAAATAAAAGTTGATTGATTGATTGATTTCTGTACTCATGTTCATTATACTTCAAAAAATAACTTTTCTCTTTTTTCTCCAAATAAATTTCCTAAAAGACTGTTCAATCTTTTTTTGATATGTAAACACAGAAGTCACATCATTTGATTTAATTTGTTCTGTGTCAGTATCTTCCTCTGACCTTGACCTCAGGCAGTGAGGTCATAATGACACGCTGCTACCGATTGGTCAGATTTCACCACAGTTACAATTCCTCATTTTGCTCTGACATCTGCGCTCTGCTCTGAGATCAGAAACATTCAAAAAGCAAAGTCAACAAGAAAATAAATAAATATTAAGAATAGAGCACAAAGATTGTTTTAACAGACTTTCTGAACCAGAAAACTTCCAAACCTTAAACGACCATTAAAGCTTTAAGCTGTTTTTTTTAGATAGGGGACCACAGGGGTCGCTGTAATTAAGAAGGTAACTGGAGTCTGAATGAGCAAACTATGGAAGCCCGAAGCAGACATGCATCCATACAATTATCATGGTCACACAGCCACTTTTTAAGCTTGTATATATGCGTCTCTGTCGACTTATGTACAGTTAAATTTTGTTGTTTGGTAATTACTTGTTGTTTGTTCATTACTTGTTGTTGTTTTCTTGAGATCTCATTTTTTTTATTTTGTATTCCTGCCCATTGCAAAAGACCTCACAGCGAGCCACTGTTTGGTTTTCTAGATTGTCAGAGGAACAAGGTTTATTCTGAAAAGAAGTCTTCAGGTTTCAGGACGAGTCACCGTCTGTCACCTCGATCTGGTATTAATCGGTCTGAGTCATCAGGACCGTCGTACGGTTATTGCGATCCCTCAGCAGATCTGTCTAACACAACGCAGGACGGGACGGGGAGAATGTAGAAACAGCAGGAAAATGCAAATTATTTATACAAAACACATCCGAAGTGAGAATAAGAGAGACAATAAAATGGAAATAAAATCCCAATAAGAGACGAAGAGTATCCACAAACACAATCATACAGAATCAAATGAAATATGAGTGAAGTCAACAAAAGAAAAGATGGAACAGAAAGAGACTCATAAAGAAAAGACTGGAAAGGAAATGATTTAAACATGTAAAAGTTTCAACTTGCTCTGTTCAGGTCAGCGAGTCTTTCAAAGGAAGAAGTGAGAGAGGTCATTCTGCTCCTCACACACAAACACATTGACATGCTGCTGCTTAAAAATGTTAAGTCAATCTGTTCATGATCATGGTATATTGCAAAACTCAGATTCTTATTCATGCCCTGTGCATCAGTTTGATCCAGACATAAATGTTTTTAAAAAACTGTAACATTTTGTAAAAAAACTTTTCGAAATCCATTATTTTTCCCTCCAGTATCAGCTTCTAAATTTTACTTTGTGCAGGTTATACAAGGGTGTATTCACACCTGCCTTGTCTAGTTCGCTTGAAACAAACTAAAACCCTGGTGCAGATCTTTTGGGCAGGTGTGAATACAAACCATCAAACTCGGGTGCGCACCAAACAGCCGAACCGAGACCCAGCCGAAGAGGTGGTCTCGGTTCGCTTCCAAACGAACCCTGGTACGGTTCGTTTGAGATGAGAAAGCGAACGGACCTCAGTCCGACCCAGTTCTAAAAATCATATTCCTTTTTGGAAGTGCTCAACTTTTTCCTTACAACTTTTATAAAGTCATAAATTAAGCATCAGCAGTTTGAGCCTGACTTTTATAATCATTACAAGCAGCAGAGAGATAAAGGTCAAGGGTCAAAGCAACCATATCCCTGTGGTTCTTGTTAGGAGACAAAAGAAAAGACGATTGTAAACAGAACAAAATGTGTTTTCCTCTTTTTGTCTAAAACTCATGAAATATCCTCAGAGGTTTGAAGAAACGAACCGAGCAGACAAAACGACTCATTGCAACCTGAGGGAGAACGAGTCAATACCCAACAGCACATCACCAATGCCACCGCCGCCGCCGCCACTGCCGCCACCAGACCGCAAACCAGTTAGAGCCCCAACAGGCACTTTATGCCGAGGCAGCCTTGTTATTATCCTGCAGGGATTATGTTAGGTGGGGGTTATTTCTATGGTAGATGGACAATTATGAAATCGTGAAACAGACTGTGGATCATCTTAGATTTATTCAGCCATGGTCAGACAACACAGAAACACAACACATATGGCTGACAAAGTGCGGACCATCGCTGACCCATGCTGACCAAGATCTCACAATCATTGACAATCATTGGCAAAGTGGCCATCATGGACAAAGTGGCAGAATGGCCAAGTCTTCATCTTCACAGTGTTGCTTATATTCTGCTAGAAGGCACATCCTACAAATTCTTGGCTACTTTGGTACATCTCTATAAGGCAAGAAAGAAGACATCTGCTTGACTCGTTTATGTCAGACACATACATTTAATTCTTAGCAAACCTTCGCTTACAACAGACAGTTGGCTCCAAACCAAATATAACTCTGCTGCCATGAGATGCCTTACATAGATATGGTTTCACCTTGAACCTGAGAGAAGAGTTACTCTTAGATGGTAGACAGATTTAAAGATATATCCAGAAAATTATCAAGATGAATCAATTCATGAAAATACGTACTAACAGATTACGAAACCCTTTTTCACACACTGCCGTGGCTAATTGATAAATAAGAGACAGAGAAAAAGTGAGAGAGGATGCGTTTGCATACTAGTGACAACAAATCTCTTTCTGAAGGTTTTCATCACTCAGAGGTCAATAGGAGACCATACAGAGGATTTTCTGACTTTAATCAGCTGAATCAACACTTTAAAGATTCTGTTTTAGTGTTTTAAAACTGATGTGTTTTTAGGGAAGTATTTGCAGCAAAGGTTACTTGTGATGTGTCTTGACAAAGTATTTTTTGTCTTGGTCGGCTCACATTTGGTTGTCTCTTGAACCAGAAGTGATCACTTGTCAATCACAGGTAGCCCTGCCCTGACTTCTCCCCTGTTTTTTGGTCTCTTTGACGGGATGATAATTTACTGTTGAACTTGACGTTGTATTGAAGAAGACGGTAAACTACAGATTGAGACGATAAACTCGTTAGGAAAAAGTTTACTGAGGGACTAAATCAACTGACAAGTACAAACTTTTTTATCATAGACTATTACACAATAAGGGTGCACTCACACTAGGCTCAGTTCCCTCATACTGTGCCGAAGCCTGATTGTCCCCCCTCCCCAGTCCCCCGCTGGTCTGCACTCACATTGCTCCAGGTCAAACCGGGCCTGAGCACTGTTAACTCTTGTACATACCTCATCACGTTGTATTATGACACTTTGTTTACAAAGCGTGGTCTCAGAGTCAGCTCAATTGAGAAAAATAAAAAGAACATGTCTGAAACTTTGCTAATTCGTGGCTTATTTTGAGTTGTTTTGGTCAGATACGAGACTTGGATTATTCACCCATCTAGCCAGACTTCATCTATGCTGCTTTTCCTGTTCAAAATGCTCTTAAATGATCATGTTTGTGTGATAAAACAGAATAAATATTAATCTAGTATAAAATCTCTTCTCCATGAGATGTTGTTGTTCATATTGATTCTGGCAGTACATTTTTACAATAAAAACGTATTTAATGACTTCCGGTGGCGCCATGTTTTAGTAGACAGGGGGAAATTTTGCTCTACAAAAAGCCAACTAATAACCAGCCAATGTTTAATAACTCGGAGAAAAACCACCGCTGGATTTATCAGAGTTTATTCGCGCACAACTACAAGTCCCAGATGACATGGATGTACGTATTGAAAGAGCGCACCGCTCCCTGGTCGCCAAACCGAGGGACAACACCACACTGCCGCAGGCAATTATTGTTCGCTTCTTGGACTATCAGGTGAAGGAATATGTCATTCAAAAAGCATGGAAACAAAAGACTACATACGAGGAACAGGCCATTTACCAAGACTACACGACGGAGGTGCAAAGAAAGAGGAAACAAGTGCGGGACGTAATAAAAGCACTAAAGGAGAAGAACGTTAAAGCACAGTCTCCTTATCCTGCTCAGCTCAAAGTGTTTCTGGACTCTGGGACTAAGACTTTTGCTTCACTACGGGAGGCTGCACCTCTGTTAAAAGAGATGGGGATCAATGTTGCAGAGGATGAAACGGAGAGACAACAGAAGGTGATGATGCAGGGCAGCTGGACCACAGTGACAGGACGGAGGGAGAAAAGGAGGCAACCTTGTATGACAGAGGACATGCATGCCTTTTTCAAGTGAACTCATGTATTCATTATAGTTTTACAAGGTAAGGGGTCAAATCATGGACGATGATAAGTAATTGTATGGGCAGTTAAGATTATAAAACAAACAGTCAAACAACCAGAATATCTGCCGGACTTGAAATGGAAAAATAATAGTGAGCTGGTTAATGATGCAAAACTAATTTGATGCTGACAGAAAAGTTGGCCACAAAGAGCAAAATTTAGACTCAATTTGAGTAAAGAGTAACTTACGAAACACCTAAGAAGTTGCAGGTGCACATAGTGCTATTCACCAGAGAGAATTTGTCACATCTCTCTAAGTAGGGGACTTTTGGGAGTCATATTATTTTTGTTATATTGTAGTTCTAAAGGAGATGCTTAATGTTCTTTTTTGCTGTGCTATGTTTTGCACAGTTGTTTTTTTTTCACAGAGGTGCCGAGTTGAAAGGTTTAAAATGAAACCAGATGAATAAGCTAAATATAATTTCATATAATGTCCATGGTGCAAACCATCCCATTAAAAGGAAAAAGATAATGAGCCAACTAAAGAAAATGCAATGTTCTATAGCTTCTACAAGAAACACACTTAAAAAACTGAAAAGGGAATGGGTAAACCATGTATTTTATGCCTCATACGTCAAGAAAAGGGGTGTAGCCATATTAATAAATAAATCAGTACCATTCACTTTAGAGAAAGAAATAAAAGATAAAATGGGATGGTATGTAATGATAGTAGGCTCCATAGGAGATATGAGTATATCTTTAGTAAATATATATGCCCCACAAGAGGAGAACGAAACATTCTTTAAACACTTAGCCAATGTTATTACTAGTGATGCAAAGGGGACGATACTAATGGGAGGGGATTTTAATACAATACAAAATGGGAAGTTAGACAGACTATCATCAGAAAAGGGATCGATCACAAAAAAATCCAGAATATTAAATAACACTATAAAAGAGTTAGGCCTTATTGATCCATGGAGAAACATTCATCCCAGGAGCAAGGATTTTACTTTTTACTCCAATCCACATGACATCTATTCAAGGATAGACTTTTTCTGTGTATCCAAACAACATGCACACAAAATCCTAAACTGTAGCACTGAGAGCATAACCATAAGTGATCATGCCCCCATTACAATAACGGTGGATTTGGGTAATGAACCTTCTTTTAAATACTGGAGATTTAACGTGTCACTTCTATCTGATGAGCAGGTGTCAAAGGAACTAAAACAACATCTAAAAGAATACTTGGAGATAAATGACAATGGCCAAGTATTGCCTTCAATTTTATGGGAGGGGGGAAAAGCGGTGCTGAGAGGGAAAATGATAGAACTAACATCTAGACTAAAAAAAGCGAGACTGGAAAAGCAAATAAGGTTAGAGAGTAAAATAAGAGAACTAGAGTTGAAACATAAGAGAACATCAGACAACTCTATACTACTTGACCTAAAAAAGACTAGAAATGACCTTGAAGATTTGCTGACATATAAAGCTGAAGGGGTCAAAGATATTATGAGATGGGTAATAGAGCAAGTCGCCTGCCTGCATTCCAAATTCGAAAAACCCAATCAAATAGAACAATTTAAAAAATAATTCACCCCAACTCCAAGCAATTTGTGGTAAAACCGTCTGATAAAGCGGAAGCATTCTCAGAATACTACAAAAATCTATACCATGATTCAGACTCTGATAACATAGAAGACAAAACACAGATATTCCTTATAAAACTATAACTACCAACTTTGTCAAATGAAGAAGCCACTGACATGACAAGGCCAATTTCATGTCAAGAAATATCCGACACTATAAAAAATTAAAATAATAAATCCCCTGGCACGAACGGGTTCCCGGGGGAATTTTATAAATGTCTCTTAAATTAAGTAACGGCAGTATTATTTAAAGTCTTTAATTTTGCTCTAGCATCAGGTAACCCACCAACAATGTGGTCAGAAGCCATTATTTCAGTCTTACATAAGGGGAAGGACCCAACTTTATGTGAAAACTATAGGCCTGTTAGCTTACTATGTAACGACTTAAAGATATTGACAAACATTTTAGCACAGAGAATGCAGGAGAATATAAAGAAAATAATCAAACCGGACCAAACAGGATTTATTCCTGAGAGGCAAAGTGCTAACAATATTAGGCAAACATTGAATGTTATAACATATACTAAGAATAACAGACAAAATACCATGTTACTCAGTCTACATGCCCAAAAAGCTTTCGACCGGGTGAAGTGAAGTTTTTTGTACAAAACTCTGGCAGAGTTTGGGTTTAACACAACATTTATAGATTGGGTAAAAATAGTTTACAATAACCCTAAGTCAAGAATCAGAGTAAATGGATGCTGCTCAGACTTCTTTTTCCTTAAAAGAGGGGTCAGGCAGGGAGATTGTCTTAGTCCATTCCTGTTTGCCGTTAGTGTTGACGGAATTAAAGATGAGGGGGGTTTGGAACACAAAATATTGTTATTTGCAGAGGACATATTAACCTATATAAGTTGTTGGGCCATGCAGGCTTGAGACAGGCAAACAATGGACTTGGGCCTGCATCTCTGTGAGAAGCCTCATTTGAGTTATTCACTGAGACCTAAAAGGACTCTTAATCCCAGAATCCCCTGCAACACTTCACACCTACGCGTGAAATTAGGGGGGACCGGAACATCTCTCCTCATTGGAGGGGACCTGAGGTAGAACCCCCATGAAGGAGGCCAGGTGACAAAACTCTGAGACTTCCATTGCTCTCTCTCTTTCCACATGCTGACTTCAAGTGTTCAGAGACACAAACTCACCTCCTGTTCTCTGCAACAATCTTCCTTTGTTTTAAGTTTTGGCGCGCAGGTAATCCGCGGCCGGCAGTGTTCTGAATTCCGAGCTCGGATTGTCCAGTGAACGCATCTCAGTTTCCCGGAGAGCGTCAGACTATAATAGGTTATCAGGAAGATAACAGTCTTATTCCGTCCTGCAACGAAAGGACATCAACGGACATCTTCCCACTCGACGGAGAACCAACGAAGCCGCTAATGCCGTAAGGGACCCTTGCCGCCATCAAACGCCTCTGCACCAGAACGGACAGAAGATCTGTTTTATCGCCGGACTCCTTTTTCCTTCACCAATCGTGGGCAAAACGATTCACAAGTGAGGCTTAATTAGGTCTGGGCAGAATTAGCTTTAGAGAGTGTTTTTAACAATTGTTTGATTGATGCGGAAACTGTAATTTTTCTCTTTGTTGGACCGCCGCGTCCTGAGTTTATCTGTTTGAAACTCTTGTTGTTCCCGTTTCGGACCGCTGTGTCCTATATGTGTTTAGCGTAACAGCGTTATAACCAGGTATTACTCTTCTGATCAGAAAGGCCAGTGTAAATCGTATTAATTTGAATTCGGCCATTGGTTTGTTTCTGTGAATGAAGGGAATTACTCCAAGTTGTGGCGCAGGATTCGGACTGTGATCCGGCCTCTTCAGGCACACATTTCTCTCCTCCTCTACTCTCCTCGTTTCTTTCCCTTTTACTAACACACACACACACACACACACATACACAGATTCCCGTGTACATCTGGAGACTAACTCCACCACCGCACCATTACGCATCTGTACACTCGCGGCCATTCAAATGCCTCAGAGACACAGATCGTGTAGGGCCGAACTCGGCCTCTTTTAGACAACCACTAGGTCTTATTGTGTGTGTTTTGTGTGCGCCATCGGAAGGGCGACCACGTGGGAAGAAGCAATCTCCCCCTTTTCCCCCTCCTCTCTCTCTTTCATTCACAGACACAGACACAGACACACACACACACACACACACACACACACACACACACACACACACACACACACACACACACACACAAACATACAGCTACACTTTTACACCTCTTCCACAAGCCTTGCTTGATAATGTTTGTTGCTTAGATTAGTTTATAATAGTTATTTGTTTGGTTAAGTTCATTGATTTTGGATTGATGTGGCTTTGTTTAAATAAATTCTGTTAGAATTTTAAGAGAGCAGTTGTTTGTGATTACTGGTGTATTTGCATTGTGATATAAGCTGGATGCGAGGGCTTTGTGTACGGATTTCACACCTTCAATTTATTAAATATAGTTATTAATTATTAATAATATTAGTAATTAAGTAACTAATTTGAGACTGATTTGAGTGATATTTTGGTTATATTTCCCTGATTACAGGGTGGTGCCCCAAACGAGATTAAACATAGTTTAATGATAATTGTATTTATATTATTAATAATTAAATATAATTATTAAAGAATATGACCAAAGTTGACTTGATACAACCCCAACAAATGGTGCCCCGTGTGAGGCCTTCAATAAACCAGCTGTATTGCACTGTAAATGCACAGTAATTCGAATTTTTCATCCTAAAAGAGATCTTTCTTGAGCTAAGATTACTAATGAATGCACTAGAGAAACGTTGAAAATGTGGTCGATAGTACGAAAGAAATTAGGACTGTCAAACACCACTTGCAGAGCGACTAAAATAGCATTAAATCCAGATTTTGTACCCTCCACTATGGATACAAGATACAACAAATGGGCAAACAAAGGATTTATTTATATAGTACAAGTGTTTAAAGGACAGAACATGAAGTCTTTTGAACAACTTAGAAAGGAGTGTAGTTTACCTGCACAAGATTTTTATAAATTTCTACAATTAAGGAGTTATCTGCAGAACCATAAGGAATGGGATAAAATTTGCAGAGCACCCTCTGAAATAGAGCAAGTATTTATGTCATTTACAGAAAAAGATACAGAGAAAGGTGTTATTTCAAAAATGTATAAAGCATTGCAACATGAGGGTTAAAGAAAAATGGGAAATAGAAACAAACGTTATAATAAGAAATGAACAATGGGAGGAATCATTCAAAGAGGGACATACATTAACAAACAGTCCAATGTGGAGGGAGTCTGACTGGAAAGTCAAAATGCGATACTTTAACACTCCATCCATCACCTCAAAATACAGCAGTACTTCTGAGTTGTGTTCTGAGTTCACTATTTATTTTAGGTATAGCTCCTGATATCAATATGGACAGAGACTTGATTTCCTTGCTTAGAATTTTACTATCAATAGCAAAGAAAACAATAACAGCATCCTGGCTGAAACCACAGTCTCCCAACATAAATCAGTGGAGACAAAGATTAAAAAATGTTTTCATCATGGAAAAAATCACAGCCAGATTACAGCTGAAAACAAATAGATTTTATGTAAAAATGGGCCCCAGTGATGCAGGAAATGCCTGGGCTCTAGTCACCTCTTAATAGTTTTATTTTAAATTTTATTTTATTTATTTATTTATTTTACTTTAAATGCACTTGTCTATTGTATAGCAAATTACCTATGTTTGCAGAAGTCGTTAGTCAATCAAGGAAAAAGGATTGAAAAATGATGTGAAGGCTGCCATATGTGTAGTTATATGCATATATGTAAGTCTATGTCTATCTAATGTAGGTATGAAGGAAAGGGTGTGTGTATATAATACTTGTATGGATATGGATGTGTAGTTGTTTGGTAAAATTACATGTTAGGATTTCATGAGAAAATGGACAAGTGTAACTGAAAAGCATCTCCTGAAATTGTATGTTTTATCTGTGTACTAAATAAAAATATAAGTTAAAAAAGGACCATGTTTAGATTGTGGTATTTTTATTTTTACAAAAGCAGAGTTTGTCTTTCAGCACAGTGACTCACTTTTTCGAACATGTTCTGATCATTTAAATTTAGAGGATCACATTTTGCATGTGAAATCTTTGACGTATTTATTACAATAACTGGAACCAAGCTACTGAATGAAAGTGATGAATGTAAAGAAAACACATTCAGTCGTTTTGAATTTGCTTTTATTATAGTAGAAAGTTTCAGCATTAATAAAAGATTTTAAGTCACAAAGAAAAGATTATCACATTTTATTCAATACAATTCTCATGAATCAGATTTTAAATCCAGACTGGGAGGTGGCTGTGAGGATAAACTGAGTCTGTCAGGTCGCCATGAACGTCCGTTGTGTTTTTTTATTAAAAAGAGAAACTTAATTGATTGCTATGTCTTATGATGATATCTTAAATCACAAAAGGGAAATATGCAGCAAAATCAAATTCCATCATCCTTTATCTTCAAAAGGTCCAAATGTTGTTTATTGATTAAACTGGCTGTAAAAAGGTCAAACTTTCTATTTAGTTGTTTTATTAAATGTTTGTTGTCTAAAATCACAGGAGTTCAGTCTGTGAATGTTGGACTTCATTATTAATTATTATTTAATTATGAGCAAATTTCTCATTTCAGACTCTTTACATTTTGACTTGTAGTAGTTATAAAAATATTGAATAACATATCAAAGTAAAAGATATCTACGATCTGGAAAATATTCATAGATAAAATGTTATGTTGAAGAAATGTAACGTCCACAAATTTCTGGAAATGTAGTTGATAATTATAATCATTTGTTTTATTTTCTTTACTTCAAATCTGATGTGAGACAAATTACATGTAACGTTTAAACTTTAAAATCTCTGTCGTCGCACACATGCCAAATGTCTGTCTTTACTAAAAGTAAGATCACAACTGTTTTCATATAATTCATTATTAAAATGTTAATTAAAAGTTTTTGTTTTCATGAAGACTTTTAAATTTAAAAAAAGGGGATTTGATTGACCTGTTGTAAATAAATCAATTGAAAAAATTCAGATTAATGAAATTCAGCTTAATAGAGCAATATAAAATGATCTCATCAAGTTGACATGCTCTGACTTTTCATATAAAATGGTCAATATATTTTCATGTTTCTTGGGTATTTTTTTTTATACCTCTGAGCTGGCAGACTAGATTGACTTAACTTTTACAATTTTAATGTTTGTCACATAAACCTCCCTCACCTCTTAAGAGAAATGATTAAGAATCTGGATTTTCTACATTTGAGTCTAAATTTAAAGAAGACAGAGAATCATCTAGAAATTAATTTGCATAATTATTGGCTCCGCCCATTCAGATTAAAGCTGTTTTGATTGGTGAAAGCTCGTTGGAAATGGCGATGGGCGGGGTCACAGATCTGTGAACCAATCATCTCAGGCTTCAATTTCAACATCAATCACTCCGCCAGCCTAAAAAAAGCACAACAGAACATCAACCAGACATAACCTGAATGCTAACATTAAAATGTTTATTTTCTTTAAATTAGCAGAACAATGTCTAGATATAATGCAATGAGAAAAAGTAAGAAAGAATGTCTGCATACTGTATGTTTTGATTATTTGATTTTCGTTTAAAGAATGAATATTCAATAAATAAATTGAGTGAAAGTTGGGTTGAAAAACAAGGTGATTTTCTTTTTCATAATCAAAAACTGATTATTCAAATAAAAACATGGTTTGATTTCTATTTTCCCTTTTAGAAAGGAAAAAAGAAATAACTAGAAAACAGAAACACAAATTAGTTAGTGTATTTCTTAGACGGGGCAGGAGAACCAAAATATACACATAAAAAAGATGAGTAGAGTAATATGAACAGAGAAAGTCGGGGAGGTTACCTGGCCGAGGTTGCTGCAGACCATAAAAGCCACAAGTCGGCGTTGTCCTTCCAGTCGAGGGATGAACGACTCCTTCCAGGAGTACGAAGCTTGAGGCTCAATGACACTGAAACACAGTCAGGCATAAATAAACCACTTCTAAACAGTACTCAGCAAACATCAGTCAGCATGTCGTCAGAAGAGAGTGCACCTGTAGGAACGAGTCTTGTAGCTTATGAGTCCCGGTCCCTCTATGGCCACGACTACATCCCGCAGGGGGAAGCTGTAGGGGTTGGTGAAGGAGACGGTCACAAACATCTCCTGCTGCACCTGAGGCTGCCCACTCACCTGCAAAAACATTACAAAAGGTTGTATTTATAAAGTAGAACCATTCCAGTAGGTTTAAAGAAGCGTGGATTTTTTCCATTCATTTATTGTTGTGAGAAGTGGCAAAGCTGTAGGAGGATGTTTCAAAACTCCACATCCAACCCTTAAAGACCCAGATGAGAAATATCTGCATAAAATGACTGTAAGATATTAGTTTAGTCTGTTAACTGTCCTAACTAGGCTGTAAAAGTGAGCTTTGTGCTTTCCTTAAAGAGTAACTACAGAACTACTAACAGAAAACAAGATCAGCAAAGAGTTGAGACCACTATGTCCAAATGGGATGCCACAGTCGACTTAAACTAAAAGTTCTCAACAAAAACTTTGAGTAACTATCTAAAGACATCTTTTGATTCCAGATGTGCATGCATATGTGTGTGTGTGTGTGTGTCTGCATGCATGTCTTTGTTTTTACCTCCATGGTGAGTTCAGGGGTCTGCAGGTCGACCACCTTGATGGCGGTCAGCGATTGTTCATCAGCCTGTCCAGTCACAACAAAGTGCAGAGAGAGCTGATTGCCCAGGTGAGGCAGGTACTCCTCAGCGGTGACCTTCAGCATCACACGCTCCACTGCAACACACACACACACACACACACACACACACACACACACACACACACACACACACACACACACACACACACAGAAATCTTTATCGTAACAGAGTCTATTTGTAAAGCTACAAATGACTTTTTTCTTAGGTGTTTCTCACTCTGGTGGGCAGGCACGGTGACAGTGAAGTCATAATCTTTGAAGTGATTGGCTATGACTCCAGTGTAGAAGATGACCGATTCAGACAGGTGAGCCTGGACGGTTTTGGGGAGATCACCCTGGTTCTGGAAATCCACGGCCAGCATCACATCCTGACACATCTGGACCTGAAGAGAGGGACAAAGATGGAGACATATTTCAGCTTCAGAAAATAAATACTTGAAAATGTTAATAAACAAAAAAGCAAGTGTAAAATGGATGAGGGTTGAAGGACTAGTGGGATGGATGGATGGATTGATGGATGGAAGTAGAGATGGATGAATCATTGAAAAAGCAGATGGCTGTGTGGATGGAAAACAAGTGTAATACATGAGTAAATGAAAGGGATGACTTTTTGGATGGATTGCCTTTTGGAAAGCTGTTCAATTGAAATTTTTAAAACGATGAATAGATAACTTGATGGAGTAATTAATGTATACATAGATATAAGAAAAGATGGATGGATACACAGATTAATAAATATATGGAGGGATGAAAGGTTGGATGATGGATTAAACAGATCAATGGTAAGGTGGAGAGAGGAACGGATTATCAATAGACAAAAAAGATTGATGTATGGATGGGAATAAGGAATGGATAACACATGTTGGTTCGATTAATGGATGAATGTAAGGATGGATGGATAATTGAAACGAAGATGGATACAGAGACATATGGATGGATGGATGGATAAACAGATTTATAGATGTATGAATAGATAAAGGGTTGGCAGATGGACTCAAAAGATACATTCTAAGGTGGAAAGATGAATGGATGGATGGATGGACAGATGGATGCCTGATTGTTTGTTTGATTGATTCCTTGATTGATTGGTTGATTGATTGATTCCTTGATTGATTGGTTGATTGATTGATTGATTGATTGATTGGATGGATGAATACACAAGTCATGTCAAGACAGACTTAGAAAGACTGATGGAGGATTGATAGAATGATGAACATAGAAGGATGAATAGATAGATAGTGTAGTTTTTAAAGACAGGTGTGCAGACAGGTGTTTTACCGGCTCAGCACTGATGGAAACAGACATCTTAGACTCATCCAGCTCAGAGTGATCCCTCTCACAGCCGTATTCCTCTGCCCGCCTCATTGTCCTGTTATCCTCTGGACTGTCTGAATACAAAAAACAAAACAGTCCACACAGTGCTCTAATTTTTAGTCTCTTTTCACTTATTTACACATTGTTGTTTTTTCATTTTTTTAGAAGTATTGTGTTACCTTGAGGGTACTTGTAGTTGTGTGTGATGTCCAGACGTTGATTTCTGCCAACAGCTTTGGTGCAGATCAGCATTCCAATGTAAGTCTTGTCCACCTTGTACGCACTCAGAGTCCCATAACGATCCCGCTTATGGTAGACAACATCACTGTTCACCTGGTGACGGAGGTCATAAACATGGAGTAAATAATTTCACCTTTGTCGTATCATATCATTCAGTATCAAAATGTATTGCGGCTGCATACTTCCATCTTTTGTACTTCTACTGAAATAAGGCTTTAATAGGAATATATAAAATACACTGTATTTCTAAACGTTAGTATTGTTCTTTGAAAAGTTTTTGTACTTCTTGTTTTTTGAAAACAGTTAAAAACGAACCTCAGCGAAGACGAATCCGCAGTCAAATGGGTGACACAGCAGACCGTCCTTGATGGCATTGACAGAGGATGGACCGCAGCGATAATGTCCTGATATCAAACACAGGATCATAATATCTTTCTACATGTTTATTGATATTTTCATCTTTTATTTATCTGGCTGTATCCAAATGTCCTACCATCGCTGGTCTCCTGCGGCGTGGCGTCCACCACCTGCCAGCCGCTGCAGTGGGGCGGGAGGTCGTGACGGTTGATGAACACTTCGTTCCAGCAGTGGTAGTTCCTAGAGGGAACATATGTAATGTAAGTACACTTGGTTTTTAAGTGAGCAAAACACTGTAGAAGAAAAGCTGTAATGCTGGAACTTTGTACAAATCTGGGGCATTTTACTCTATTTTCTTTTTCTGATTCTTAACTCCTACTTTTCAAAAGTTTTTTTTTTAAGAATTATTGCGATATTAGTTTTTGTAAGATTGTTTTTCTTCACTTTGAGTTATTTAGCCATTGGCAAATATTTTACTTATGGATTGTTCTAAATAAAAGTGTTTTATTTTCATGAATAACAGGTAGAACTAGACTTTTGTATTTGGGATACTTAAAAAAAATCAATAACATAAGATCATCAAAATATACTAATTAGTTATAAAACAGGTAGAAAGGCAGGTTACTTTAGTTACTGCAACAACACCTTTAGGTTTCTTACAACCAAACTTAAATATGATGTTATGTGGGATTCAGATTTCACCACATATAAGACTTTAAAAATACATTTTTTATGAAAATTAAACAGAGCCCTTAAAGAGACATGGACTGGAAAAAAGAGTTTCTAGGGTACACTAGAAACTCACCCATGGTGCTCATCCTATGAGACAGAATGACAGAAACTCTCTGGTGCACACACACACACACACCACCTTACCATCTTAATGATCATTAGAAGTTTGTGCTCATAGGATGGCTTTGTAAGGAGGAGAAAGTTGCCTTGCACACCTGACACTCAATTTTTTAAAAATTGTTTTCTGCCCATGTCCCCATAGGGGCTCCGTAAAATTCAAACATCATAAAGCAAAATATTTTAGGGATAAAAACAATTGTTACAGTTAAGATAGTTATGAGTTTGGTGGATTAGATAAGCAATGCTAATTAGGATAATTTACTGGCTAGTTAATGATTTAAATGATTAAAATCACAGGAGGATGTATAATAAAATATAAATCTGAAAGTTATGGTTCTAAAAAAATTTGAATAATCTGCAGGATTAAGCAAGCAAAAGAAAGGAAGGTTTGTTTTTCTGCATACAAGTCAGATTGGTGGGAGATTATCTGAGACCCAAACTGTTTTAGTTTAAATCCAAATTTGGGGAAATCTGTAAAGGACTTTACATTAATTCTCTCTAACGGCTGAGAGGTTTACGGACGAACCAGATTGAGTCCGTGGTGTGGCGTCTGTCCGGTGAGCCGTCCATCTTGAAGATCAGGTCGGTCTTCAGGTTGCCCGTGTTGTCATGAGCTGAATTGAAGTTGGTGATGACTCTCGCCGGGATGCCGAGGCAACGAAGCACTGCATTGGAATAAAATCATTCATTTCACATTATTACTTTCAAATATCAAGAAATTATATCAACAAAAAAGTACCATTTGTGCAGGTATATCACTCTTAATAATACATTTTACTCTGCTCCTTATGAATCTCATGAATGTACAAAATCCCATTCACCTCATTTTAGATCAACTTAATTTAGTTCATTTTGTTTGTTTATTTTCGAATTGCACCTATGTATAATACAAAGATACATTCTTGTTCTACATCTGTACAGTTCAGTGTTGTACTCATTACTCTGCTGCACTTATTCAACAGTTGCAGTTGGACCTACAATATTGGTTTCAGATTAAAAACATTTAATTGTTGTTGTTTTGAATCTCTTCTTGTCTTCTTGCGATCATTTGTGTGACTTTGAAGTTGTTGTTTTCTCAATTGTCTTGTTATTTTTGCATCCTTTGTTGGTAATGTTTTGGACTCTTTGTGTTATTTTGTAGTTGTTTCCCTCATATGTTGTCATTCTAGCAAGTGGTCGCTATGTTTTCCTTGTTATAATTTTTGCAAATCCTTGGAGTTATTTTGTGGTTGTTTTTCTTTTTTGGTGGTTGTGTTTCTTGTGGTCATTTTTCAACACTTTGTGTTTATTTTGAATTTACTTTTTGTAGATTTTTCTTTGTTTTTGTAGATTAATGGACACAAAAAAGACCCAGTGCATGTAACTGACAAGCCCCTTTCATACTTGAAATGATCTGAAAGTCTTAAAATATACATTTTGAAGCTTTAACTCAGTGGGACAGTGTGTGTCCTTACAGGTGTTGAAGACCCCAGCGAACACCCAGCACTGGGCATAGGCAACAGGGACTCCAGTGTTGACGTACTGCAGCAGAATCTGGATGCTGCCGGTCCAAGATGTCGGGGGTTTTCCCATGGAGAAATCGTCGCCCCAGTTCCCGACCAGCACACCGTTATCATCCTGAGCGTTCACCTGAGGGAAGAGGAAGGTCAAATGTCAGTTACCCTTAGACAGTGATGTTCATACACATTACAACCCCAAAAAGTTGGGACTTTGTATAAAATGTTATAAATAAAAACAGAATGTGAAAACAACAAAATCACATGTTTAATTTAATAATAGCAAAAAGAAAACATATCAAATGTTAAAACTGAGAAATGTCATTGAGTTTGGCCAGTAACATGTTGCAAAAAGTTGGACAGGATCATGTTTACCCCTCTGTAGCATTTATGTGCACAGAGAAAGTCCTGTAAATTTGTTTCTGTTCTGTCCTGATGCTTAACTGCAAAGAATTAAAAAAAAATGTCTTAATAAAATTACTTAAGGCTTAAACCACTGGGACTTGTGACCAAACAGCTTGGTATGTATTCTCAAATTTATGTCCAATAATTGGAGACTGTTGAACTATAGTTGAGCAGGTTAAGTGCTTCTCAGTCTGTATTCTTACCATGGCCGATGCCATCCTGACCACTTGGATGACGTTGCCTCGGGTGGAGATCGGAATCCGAGAACAATCCAGGATGTAAATACAGGCGTCCAAAATGCCCTTCTCAAACTGAAGAGAGATGATGAATTAACTTACAGTTTATTCTCTCTGAGTTGTTATGATGTTCATTTATTTGAAGGCTGAAACTGATTTTATGCGTTACATTTAAGCTCACTGGCCTTTAAATTCTGCACCTTTTGTACATTTTGTGTTTTTGAAGGATTTCCTTTAACTGTTTTGCACCAAAACACCAAGTTAAATTCCTTGTATGTGCAAATGTACTTGGTAATAAAAAATGAAAATGATTCTGATTCTGATATTTGTATATTTGATTGTACCTGTCCATACGTCCAGTTGCGCTGTGACACAGCATTGTAAGCACCCTGGAAGATCATACCGTTGTCGTTCAGGATATACTCCTTCCGTTCTGCTTCATCTTTAAGAAACACAGCGTCCTCTGCAGGGAAAGAGAAATTCTGTCTTCTGTTGTTGTTTTTGTCCCTCAGAGGCTCAGATTGTTATTCTAAGTGTCTGACAGCATCACAGAAAGGATCCCAACAGAGATAGACCTTTGCGTGAAATAGGAACATGATTTTTTTAAAACAGAAACAGCTGTAACATCCCTGCCTTCAAAGACACCAGACTCCATTGAAAATACAGAGATTTTATCTTGTGGAACTCAGGAGTTCTCTTCTGCAACCTTGATCATTTACCTTTTAGTTGTTTATATGTGACTTGAGTGTTTTTAATAGTAATTTTTTTAACCTTTCAAATTTGGAACACACAATGACATAATCAAACAACCAATAGAGGCAGTGATAGATTGGCAACTCCCATGTTCTCTCAGGTTAAATGACTGTTTTGGTCAATGGAGTTGAGTTGATTGAGGAATGCAGATTTTGGTTGTAAAAATAATCTTCCCCTGAAACAAAAAGGTCTATCTCTGTCGAGATACTTTTTGTAATGTTGTCAGACGCTTAGAATAACAATCTGATTGTGTCAGGGACAAAAACAACTTTTAGTGAAAGCACTATGACCTGGATCTGTTTCCACACAGGAGTAATGTTGCAACCATTACAGCCTGTTTAGTGGGTGTTGCATGAAATTATATACTGGAGCATTCCAAACAATGTCACACCATTTCAGTCATTTTGTCCTTGTTAATATGAGAAATGGGACTGTTGCTAAAAGATAATTCTCTATCAGCCACCAGGGGGCAGTAGAGTGTCTGTGGGTGTTCGTACCTGGGCACCAGGCATTGCACAGCAGGTACAAGTCGGTCCTGGCATCCCTCTTGGTTCGCTGAATGCCGTTGCCTGCAATGACAGCCACATAGCAACGAAACTTCCCCACGATGGCTTTGGCCGTTGGCGTGATCCCCAATATCACCGACTCTCCCTGCTCCTCCAGGATCGTACCTGACCACGAGCTACCTTTACGGTCGCCAAAAGTCACCGCCAGCAGAGTTCCTTTACTGGGAGAAGGGTGAGAGCCTGAGGAGAAGGAGGAGCAGGAGGGTCAGTGATATTTGGGGTTGGAGGAAACGAGGCAAGGAGAGGAAGCAATGAGAGGAGAGAAAATAAGGAGAGGGAAGTCTGGGATGAGAAACAACCAAAGAAGAGGAGAGGAGGGAAAAGGTGAGGAAAGGAGACAAATAGGATGGGAAAGGAAATTAGTTAAAAGGGTAGTGGCTTAGAGAGACAAGAAGTTAGAACAGGGGATGGCAGGAGGTAAGGAGAGGTAGAGGAGGAAGAGAGAGATGGAGAGGAAATCAAGGGAGGAGAGGAAAGAGGAGTGTTGAGGGGGGGAGATAGAAGGAGAAGAGGATACACGTTAAGGAGTGTAGGAGGGGAGAACAACAGGAAAGAAAAGGAGACAAGGAGAGAATACAAGGAGAGGAAAACAAACAACAGACAAGAGCCAGAGAGAGGAAAGAAGGACATGACAGGAAACAAGGAGAGGAAAGAAGGATATGACAGGAAAAAAGGAAACAAGAGAAGGAAACAGTATTTCTGTCTTCTGTCCTTCTTGACTCAAAATAAATAACAATTCATTTATTTTAATGTGATTAAAAAGATCAGATTTTATTGAGCTGAGGCCAAACATGTCTGCAAACATCTGTCAGACGGAGCAGGTGTGTGTGTGTGTGTGTGTGTGTGTGTGTGTGTGTGTGTGTGTGTGTGTGTGTGATTAGCCATGACTGTGATGCTTCCTGATGAGCTGACAGTAGTTTAATTGTTCAGTAGATGACTGTTAATGAACATCTTTTCCTCGGTTAATTGGTTAACGATGGAGATCTAACTGTTGGTCTCAGGTGTGCCAAGCCTTGGCTACTGAGCGTGCTCAGAACACCCCCTCCCCCCATCCCTCTCTACATGTCATAAAACAGTTTGAAGCTGCTGGGTTTACTCGGAAAACACACTAAAGGGCATATAAAACCAGAAAAAGCTGAATATGGGACCTTTAAAGGAAAATGTTTAAATACAAATCTGCTGTTCAAAAGTCAAGAGGAATAATTAACAGCCGTCTTTAATCAATCTGTTCTCATTTAATTCATATTTCTAAGTGTCCTGTGCATGTTTAGGCACATCTATTTGCAAAAATTCAAAGTCCGCGGAAACGCGGCTTCTCCTACCTCCTCCTGTTAGCTGCAGCATTAGCCGCATGTAACGCTCGGTTCTAGCCCCCCTCGATAAAAATTTGTCAGTGCGACGTCATTGTCAGTGTGAGATCACTGATCTAAGCCCATTGGCTCGTTGTGGCAAGCCCTGCAGCTCATGTTGAAATTTCCGAGATGCGTGCTGAGCAACTGACCAATAACGACAGAGCGGATCGGCAGACCAATCAGAGCAGACTTGGCCCACGTGGGGTCTAACAGTGTGGGCTCAGCAGAGTGTAGCTGACGGACTCAGAGCGGAGAGGGAGCAATGGGGAGCAGTACATGAAAACAGACACTTTTTTCGGACTTTAGCTATTGTGAACGTACAAAAGTAGGAACATAGATTAAATATACGAACCCCAAAAAAGGCAGAATATGGGCTCTTTAAGAGAAGCTTGTTTAATCTGAAAACCCCTCACTATTACCCCAGACCTGCATCATTATCCCCATCCTGATCAGGATCCCCGTCACATCCTTCATCTGACTTTTATCATTTATCCTGATCCCAGCTGAGGGCTGTTTCAGACTCAATTACAGGAACTAAATGTCATCAAACTATAAAAGTGGTCTTTTTACAAGCTTGTTCATATTTTACACATTTTATAAATATATTTTGAACTAGAATGCTGTTTTACCTAAGTGATGAACAAGATTTGGTAAACATGGGGTTATAATAAATGAATGATTTTGTTCTTATAAAAACGGTATGTATAAAATATATAATCAATCAAAATCAATATTAAAGAATTACATAGGCCTATCTCATTTAAAGCAGCTTTGAGGATCTTTCAGTGTGTGGATTTTAGCGCCCCCTTGGGACAAAGTTTATAAAGTGTTATTTAGTGTTTTAGTGATCTCTGCAGACGGCTGATTCAGACTGGATTAATGTACCTTTCAAGTTGATAAAGCCAAAAAAAATTTAAATGTATTTTACAATTGACTATTATTTTATATTTACTCTTCATTTGATGAATCGTTACTGTGACACAGTAGATCAGAGACATTTTTAAAGTCACTGGTCCTTGTTAAGTATTTGAAAGCAGCTTTGAGGATCTTTCAGTTTGTGTAGATTTTGTTGCCTCCATCATGTGGAAAAAGTTTGTAATATAAAGTCCACTTTAAAGCTCTGATTATCCAGATGGGTTGATCTTTAAAAGTATTTGATCTGGTTCTTTTAACAATCAGGACCAAAGTGAGCTGTATAAGATAGAAAAATAGATTTCCAAATGCTGAACAACCCGACCACTCAGTGAATCTTTATCCTGATTCTCTAACATTCCCCACTTCACAATCTGTCTCAACCAGTTTTTATGAAATGTTGATCGATTTGAGTTCTGGATGGAGACTCACCGATGAGGAACTCGACCTGGAAGTCGTCTCCGCTGACGATAGGGCGGTTGAAGGTGATCCTAATGACGAACTGTTTACCGCGTCGGACCACCAGGTTCGTGATGTCGTAGGCGACGGTGTAATGGTTGGGTTTGTTGATCGACTGACACATGTCCACTTTGACCACCGACAGAGCATCTGAGGGAGGAGTAACGAGACAGGCCACCATATTAATATGTTATTGATCGTGATTCATTTCTGCACATTAAATAGAATAAAATAAACATATCTCACCTCCCGAAGGTGCGTTACTTCTGGGCGTGGCCTTCTCATCAAAAAACTCAAATTCCGGGAAATCCGCTTCATCATTTATAAGGTTGGAGGTGGGCACCTGAAAAGCATTCAAATATTCATATGGATCAATTAAAAAGAATATCACAGAGGCCTGATAATATCTAAAGAGTATAATGTTTTTCTGTCAGTGATCCTGTACCGGCTCAGAGTAGCGCCCCCTGTGGGTGTTTGATTCTTTGGCTGAAGACGTCATGGTCGAAGAATCAAAGATTTCACTGACGTCACTAAAAGAAAAAAAATATTTAAGGAAAAAAGACATCAAAAATAAAAAACACAAAATAAGTCAAAATATGCACATAAAGACAGATGAAGTATATACAAGTAACACATGCTAAGCTTGTGTGTGTGTGTGTGTGTGTGTGTGTGTGTGTGTGTCTCACCGCTCAGATGAAGAAAGAAGTGTGTGTGTGTCGAGTCTCTGATGATCAGATCAGAAGATGTTCAGATCAACTTCAACATCAGTTTATATACACATGCTGCTTCCTCTTCACACACACACACACACACACACACACACACACACACACACACACACACACACACACACACACACACACACTCTTAGTAAAGTCACAGTAAGGGATTTTCTTCTGCTGCCGTTTTTTTTCATAAATCTGTTTTTCTTTTTTACATTACACATAAATTTAGTCCAGTAGAATTCTACACAACAACAAAAAAATCATGTAGAGATAAACAAAAAAAAACCAACACAGACAAACATTTTATCTTATTAAATAATAATATTAAATATCTTATTTTATTGATTTAAGAAGTTTTATTGAATGAAGTATTCTTTATTTTTGTCATCTTAAGTTACTGGATACCTCAAAGCACTGTTACTGTTTTTTGTATCTGGAATATGTTCATCTCTCAGGCCCAATAAAGATCAGGATTATATATACATACATACATTATTGTACATGAAAAAACAACGTTGTTTTCTTTAGCTTACTTGTTTGGTTAGTTTCTGTTTTGTTTTTTTTGCTTAACTTTTGAAATAGCGTTTGTTGTCTGCCTGTTTCTGCAGCATTGTCTTAATCACCTGCAGTTAATCAGTTAACCAGCTGTTTAGGAGCTTTAACTTCATGACCAACATGTTTATAGAATCATGTCACACTTGTGTTTAAAGGTGTTTCATGTTCGAGACATTATTAGATCATGAGGTTTTATTTCTGTACTCATGTTCATTGTACTTCAAAAAATAACTTTTCTCTTTTTTCTCCAAATAATTTTCCTAAAAGACTGTTCAATCTTTTTTTGATATGTAAACACAGAAGTCACGTCATTTGATTTAATTTGTTCTGTGTCAGTATCTTCCTCTGACCTTGACCTCAGACAGTGAGGTCATAATGACACGCTGCTGCCGATTGGTCAGATTTCACCACAGTTACAATTCCTCATTTTGCTCTGACATCTGCGCTCTGCTCTGAGATCAGAAACATTCAAAAAGCAAAGTCAACAAGAAAATAAATAAATATTAAGAATAGAGCGCACAGATTGTTTTAACAGACTTTCTGAACCAGAAAACTTCCAAACCTTAAACGACCATTAAAGCTTTAAGCTGTTTTTTTTAGATAGGGGACCACAGGGGTCGCTGTAATTAAGAAGGTAACTGGAGTCTGAATGAGCAAACTATGGAAGCCCGAAGCAGACATGCATCCATACAATTATCATGGTCACACAGCCACTTTTTAAGCTTGTATATATGCGTCTCTGTCGACTTATGTACAGTTAAATTTTGTTGTTTGGTAATTACTTGTTGTTTGTTCATTACTTGTTGTTGTTTTCTTGAGATCTCATTTTTTTAAATTTTGTATTCCTGCCCATTGTAAAAGACCTCACAGCGAGCCACTGTTTGGTTTTCTAGATTGTCAGACGAACGAAGTTTATTCTGAAAAGACACTTTGTTATCTTGAGAAAAGGATAAAAATGAGCTGAGATCTGGAGAAAATAACCAGAAATCACACGTCATCACAAACAAACAGAGTAAATAAAATATACTATTCAGGCTTCCATAAAAAATAAAAAATAAAAATCACAGTGATATGTTTAAGAACTGCAATGTGCAAAGTCAGAGTGTTTCTGAACGAGAATATAAGCTAAAAAGTCATCATATAGAGAGCATACTTTAGGTATTTTGGCAGAGAATCTTCCTTTAGATTCAACTTCTCTTTGCAACAAACTTCCAAAGACACCTGTGCAAAGCAGAGCTTCATAAAAGCTTCATTTTTACTCTAATGTTGGGATTCATGGCTAAGTTCTGCATGTATCAAAAATAAATAAAGCTTAAATGAGGTTTCTGCGACTAAAACCTGCTGATATTTCCTGTTTGACGTGTAAACGAGACAACGTGGGGACATTTTTACACCAAACAACCGTCTCTCCTCTCCTGAGACTTCTCATCAGTCTCCACACGACACTACAAAATAAAAAATGTGCTTAATGTTTGTTTTTCTGGGCGGGGAGCCAGTTATCTTCAAACCAGAGTCTTCAGGTTTCAGGACGAGTCACCGTCTGTCACCTCGATCTGGATTTAATCGGCCTGAGTCATCAGGACCGTCGTACGGTTATTACGATCCCTCAGCAGATCTGCCCGCGTCTAACACAACGCAGGACGGGACGGGGAGAATATAGAAACAGCAGGAAAATGCAAATTATTTATACAAAACACATCCGAAGTTTATTTATAAGAGAGACAATAAACTGGAAATAAAATCCCAATAAGAGACGAAGAGCATCCACAAACACAATCACACAGAATCAAATGAAATATGAGAGAAGTCAACAAAAGAAAAGATGGAACAGAAAGAGACTCATCCTAAAGAAAAGACTGGAAAGGAAATTATTTAAACATGTAAAAGTTTCAACTTGCTCTGTTCAGGTCAGCGAGTCTTTCAGAGGAGGAAGTGAGAGAGGTCATTCTGCTCCTCACACACAAACACATTGACATGCTGCTGCTTAAAAATGTTAAGTCAATCTGTTCATGATCATGGTATATTGCAAAACTCATTTTGTAAAAAAAACATTGAGAAATCCATTATTTTTCCCTCCAGTATCAGCTTCTAAATTTTACTTTGTGCAGGTTATACAAGGGTGTATTCACACCTGCCTTGTCTAGTTCGCTTGAAACAAACTAAAACCCTGGTGCAGATCTTTTGGGCAGGTGTGAATACAAACCATCAAACTCGGGTGCGCACCAAACAGCCGAACCGAGACCCAGCCGAAGAGGTGGTCTCGGTTCGCTTCCAAACGAACCCTGGTACGGTTCGTTTGAGATGAGAAAGCGAACGGACCTCAGTCCGACCCAGTTCTAAAAGTCAGACGCCTTTTTGGAAGTGCTCAACTTTTTCCTTACAACTTTTATAAAGTCATAAATTAAGCATCAGCAGATTGAGCCTGACTTTTATAATCATTACAAGCAGCAGAGAGATAAAGGTCAAGGGTCAAAGCAACCATATCCCTGTGGTTCTTGTTAGGAGACAAAAGAAAAGACGACTGTAAACAGAACAAAATGTGGTTTCCTCTTTTTGTCTAAAACTCATGAAATAGCCTCAGAGGTTTGAAGAAACGAGCCGAGCAGACAAAACGACTCATTGCAACCTGAGGGAGAACGAGTCAATACCCAACAGTGCATCACCACTGCCACCGCCACCGCCGGCAGACCGCAAACCAATTAGAGCCCCAACAGGCACTTTATGCCGAGGCAGCCTTGTTATTATCCTGCAGGGATTAGAAAACCCTGTTGCACACACCGCCGCGGCTAATTGATAAATAAGAGACAGAGAAAAAGTGAGAGAGGATGCGTTTGCATACTAGTGACAACAAATCTCTTTCTGAAGGTTTTCATCACTCAGAGGTCAATAGGAGACCATACAGAGGATTTTCTGACTTTAATCAGCTGAATCAACACTTTAAAGATTCTGTTTTAGTGTTTTAAAACTGATGTGTTTTTAGGGAAGTATTTGCAGCAAAGGTTACTTGTGATGTGTCTTACATCCGACATTGACAAAGTATTTTTTGTCTTGGTCGGCTCACATTTGGTCGTCTCTTGAACCAGAAGTGATCACTTGTCAATCACAGGTAGCCCTGCCCTGACTCCTCCCCTGTTTTTTGGTCTCTTTGACGGGATGATAATTTACTGTTGAACTTGACGGTGTATTGAAGAAGACGGTAAACTACAGATTGAGACGATAAACTCGTTAGGAAAAAGTTTACTGAGGGACTAAATCAACTGACAAGTACAAACTTTTTTATCATAGACTATTACACAATAAGGGTGCACTCACACTAGGCTCAGTTCCCTCATACTGTGCCGAAGCCTGATTGTCCCCCCTCCCCAGTCCCCCGCTGGTCTGCACTCACATTGCTCCAGGTCAAACCGGGCCTGAGCACTGTTAACTCTTGTACATACCTCATCACGTTGTATTATGACACTTTGTTTACAAAGCGTGGTCTCAGAGTCAGCTCAATTGAGAAAAACAAAAAGAACATGTCTGAAACTTTGCTAATTCGTGGCTTACTTTGAGTTGTTTTGGTCAGATGCGAGACTTGGATTATTCACCCATCTAACCATCATTCATCTATGCCACTTTTCCTGTTAGGGGCTGTTCGCCAGTCAATCACAGGGCTAACTCCACACAGAAAGGCTCCTGTTCTTTTACAATCGCCCCCTACTGGTGATTAGAAATAATGCAGTTTCAAAGCACCTCTGTATTGGCTTCAATTTTGAACCACGAAGCTGCATCACTTCTTATCAACAATCTATGAGAAAAATAAATGTAGAAGGTCGCTAAAAAAAGAATCAAAGGGATGTAAAAATGTGGGTTTTTAATTTTGTTTTAAATATTTATGTATAAGAAAACCTTTATAAGAGTAACTGAGACAAACATAGCCAGTAGTTCAGATCAGAGAGTCAGAAAATAAAACTGCTCTTCAAACTTATTACAAAGTTAACTGAAGCGGTAAAAAAATTAAAGGGAGTTTTTTTTGCCGCTTTTTGAAAAGAACATTTTCAAAGACACCGATGCAAACTTATTTACCAGCAACTTGCCCCTTTACTGGACTATATGCCAAGAAAGAAAACAGTGACTCAGCTGCAAGTAACTGACATTTCAATGGCTCAAGGAGTGCTAAATAAGATAAGACACATCTATTTGGTCATAACAAAAACATAATGAAAAGAAAAGCGACAAATTATCTGAGGTCTTCCTTAATCGCGCGGTTACACTTTTCTACCACCAGGTGGAGCCACTGACTGAGGAAACGAACAGATGCAGAAATGATAAATGATGCTGCAGCATGCCCACACACACACACACACACACACACACACACACACACACACACACACACACACACACACACACACACACACACACACACACACACACACACACACACACACACACACACACACACACACACACACACACACACACACACACACTAAACACAGAGGCCCATTGAAAAATTCTGTTACTATGACATCACTCCTCTTTCCTCTTCATTCTGTTCCTCATCAAGCAGAAAACCTCAGTTTGTCGACGCTTACAGACACACTGCCCCCCCACCCCCCCTCCCCCCCCCCCCCCCAGAATAATCCAGACCTGTGTTGTATTATGTATGTCCTGTCCTTCTACATGATCAGAGAAACTGATCTCAGTCTCTTTCTAAAATTCAAACCTGAGCGCTGCTTGAATGAGGCGAGTTTTTACACCTCACTAAATATTGACACTGAATACAGAAACATCCAGCATATCACAACTCCTGCAATATTAGAGGAGATTTACTAACCACAAAGGGTTAAAAAATATTCCTGGGAGAATACATTTTGCAAACAGATCATGGAGGGAGTTTAATCAGGAGGAGATGAGAGGAAGATGGAACTGCAGAAGTGACAGGAAAGTGAATGAGGTTTGGTGACGCAGGTGAATCCATCTCAGGAAGTTGATTTTGATGTATGATGTAAATTGAATGTCTTTGGGGTGACTAAACATGCTATTTAAATATGTGAACCGGGGCTTTTGGTTTAATCTTGTTGTTTTAGTGATCAACCGGGAAAATTATTGATTTGTTCCTCTTAATCATCGAATGATGGGTATGGGTTTGTAATCTCAAAAAGAGACACAAAAATACACTTATATTTCACACTTTCATTTCAGCCTCTGCCTGAAACAGTTTGTTTTAGCTGCTGTCTCTTTAAGGGGGGGGGGGGTGTAAGAATGCTGCAGGGCTTCCAGTGGAGAAGAAGAAGTGAGCCACTTTAAGAAGTTTCACCAGTTTACGTAGATGCTTGAAGCTGTCTCTGGAAATTTTGGTTTCATATCGGGGAACTTCCGCGTGATTTTCAGAACAAGTCGTATAACGTCCTCTGCAGACTTATCCTGGGAGTAGTCCGACATAAATTTACCTTGAAATCTGGAAGTTTGCAAACCGTGACCTGGTCAGCCTCAAGGAGCTGGAAGCAGAAGGAAAGATCATCCAGACACAGACAGAAAGAAAGAGTTCCATCTCTCAGAAAACTCAAATCAGTTTTATCAAACAAACTGCAGGAAAGCGGATTTTCTATGGACTATTTTAAGCGGCGGGTGAGTATAAATGTGGTATTCCAGTAAGTTTTTGGAAAAATATTACAGAAGAGAAGAAAAATCCAGTTGTGATATCACTTAACACTTTGAAGACCAGTAAATTAGCAATGCTTGTTTTGACCAGCAGGGGGCACTAATGGCTTCAGCTTTTAAGGATCATATGTGGCAGAGAGTTGAGTCGACTCTGCATCTGTCTCTGATTGGACAAGAAGAGGACATGGTTGAAGGTCAAACTCAAAGTCACACAAAGAGGTCATAGACACACACACACACACACACACACACACACACGCACGCACGCACGCACGCACACACGCACACACACGCACGTTAAATGTTTTCAGATTTGAGATGATTGTAAACTGTCCTGGGAACCAATTACTCTGTGTGTGTGTGTGTGTGTGTGTGTGTGTGTGTGTGTGTGTGTGTGTGTGTGTGTGTGTGTGTTCTGCTGCAGCACTGCATCGCCTCAGGGAAACATCTGTGTTAATATGGAGGCTAGAGAGAGAGAGAGAGAGAGAGAGAGGGTTTGTTTCAGATTCAGCTGACGTCAGCAGACGGAGACGAGATCCCCCACATATTCGATCACACACACACACACACACACACACACACACACACACACACACACACACACACACACACACACACACACACACACACACACACACACACACACACACACACACACACACACACACACACACACACACACCATGTTGCGTTACTGTGCTTATGGTAGTCTGCAGATTTGCTCAGTCTGCACACTGTCATGGCGGAAACATAAATGTCAAAGTATGTCCACTAAAAGTTGTTGTTTCTGTCCCTGACAGGCTCAGATTGTTATTTTAGGGGTCTGACAACATTACTGAAAGGATCCTTACAGAGGGAGAATGTTTTCTTTGAGAGATATCTGTTTAAAACCAAACAGAAACAGCTGTTTCATCATCTCTCCATTGAAAAGAACCTTCCTTATACCTCACAGAACACAGGTGTTGTTGGTCTCCTGCTGCCTGGACTTTTTCTCTTATTGTTTGCTTCACAGTCACTTTATAAAATCAGAACCAATTATTTTAACATACTAAGTCACAAATGAGGGAAACAGCCATCAATTCAAGGCTGCAGTAAACTAAAACATTTCTGTTCTTTGAAGTTAAATATCAGTTTTTTATCAGTGGAGTCTGATGGCTTTCAAGAGAGTGATGTAACAGCTGTTTGTGGTTTTAAAAAACATCTTACATTAATATAAAACATCTTTGTCTTTACAAACCCCTTTCACTGTGCTATTAAATTGCAAACATGTTGGATAATTAATTATATAATGTTTATCTTAACTTGTTAACCTAAACTGTAAACTAGTCAAACTTTCCTAAAGATATGTCTGATATTTTAGAAGCTGTTTTATTGGCCTACTGAAGCTGTCAGATTATCATAGTGCTGTATAAAGAACAGTATCTCCCTCTAGTGGACGTTTGAAACAGCACAAAATGAAAATGTTAATTAAACTATCAGTTCCTGGAAGTTTTACTTGAGTAAATGTATTTAATACTTCTTATACTAAAGTATCAGTTAAAATTCCCAACTTTTACATAAAATGGCACCTTTTTCATCACTGCTCACCTGAATAAAAAAAGGTAAAAGGTAAAAAAAAACAAAAACAGTCTATCTGTGAATATAACTTCCTTACAAACATACTGGCCTGGCTGTGGTTTTCAGACACCTTAAAGCAGCTCAGATTGTTTCTGCTCAGGACTTTTTACACCACATCGTCTGAAACAGCTTATTTACGCATGTTCATGTAAGGTGGCGGCCTCTAGTGGCAGATGTGAGTACTATCACAAAAGGTCAGAAGTCAAGTTACAAGTGTAAAATGTGCTAGGGTCAATTTGGGATGAGTTGATGTTACTTTTATGTAAATTTATGATATGTAGTTATTTTAGACAACAAACGTAATCTTTTTTTGTAGTTTACTGTTTTTAAATTGTTTTTTTTTTCACTTTGTATTTCTAAATATCTAAACTATATTGCGTTTTCTTCTGTGTATTGACATTAATTTAGCGATATATTGTGATAAAGTAGTAGCATTCCAACATGTTATATTGCAAACAAAGGCAATATATATATATATAGCGTAAATATAAATATATATAGGCTATATATTTAATATGATTGTAAGAATATTGTCATGGATACAATTATAAAAAACATTAACGGAAACAATTCAAAGTAGAAATCAAGTTGACTTTATAATTGTAACTCTGAATGAATGAGAGTGACTGTGATGTCATTAAAGACAGCTAGAGCAGATAAAAGTTAAAAACAATTAAACATCTATCCAGTTTATTTTTTTTGGGTGTCACAAAAGAAAATTTCTAAATAAAAGTAAAGTGATTTTTTTTTCCACATTGTGACGGGTGTGTTTATGTTGAGACCAGTATGAATTACGTTTGGTTGCTGAGCGTTTAAATTATGTAGGCCTATCTTACTTAAAAAAAATGGTTAAAGATGAAGTAAAACAAAAAGCTTTATTCTATAAAAGAGTAACTTATTTGACCCCCTATTTTTTCCCTCAGAGAATTTCAGCAGAATTACACGTCATTTTATGAACGCATGAATAACAAGAATAATCGAGTCATGCAGATCAAAACTCCGGAAAAAAATGCTTTTGAGTTATTTCAAAAAGAAGAAATGTTTTTCTACAATCACGTGTCACGTCTGTCTTTGTTCACAGATTTTTCTTGACAAATATGAAGACAAAAAAAGTCCTTAAATGTAAAGAAAGGGATTTTCAAATAAATGATGCAATTTTGTGTTTATTCAGGGTCAAATCTTTAAAATAAGGAAAAAAAGAAAGAAAAGGATGAGATCATAATAATAACAGGTCAAATATTAATGAGGAGAGAGAAAGAGAGAGGGGTGGATGGAGGAGGAGGGGCTCTCTCTCTCTCCCTCTCTCTCTCTCTCTTTTTCTCTCCGGACGCGTAAAAACAGGCAGGAAGCGCAGAGCAGCGCGCGAGAGAGCATAGCCCCAGCAGCAGCAGCAGAACAAGAAGTGCACGTTCACTCAGAAAAGACAAAAAAAGAGGAAGAAGAGGTTGAGGAGGAAGAGGAGAAAGCAAGTGTTGGATGTAGCAGCTGTTTGCGGGTGTTTTGCGGGGAATGTGCGGCTCTCTAACTTTGTGACTGAGACTCTCATGGTGAGAGGAGGACGCAGAGGATGGGAGTAACCTGGTCCTCCAGATGTCTCGCTCTCTTTCTAGCTCTACACATCGGTGAGTCTCTTTAATATTTAACACTTGATGTAACACATGCCACAGCTGCAGAAACAAACGTCTGATATATTTCTCTGATTTTTTGGGGGGAAAAAACATTTTTTAAAGCCCAAGAGCGACATTTTCCTGCTTTTTTCCTCGTGTTTTAAAAAGCAGAAATATCGTTTTTGGACTGCCTTGTAGGTCATTTTGACCCACGAAGGTGCTTTATAATTTTAGAAATAATTAGAGATGAAATAAAAACACAGCAGTCGCTTTGAGAAAACGAATTTGTAAATATCTCTCAGGAATAACCGGCAGAAAAAAAAGAGGGACAATTCGTGTCAAAAATAAAATTCAATGTTAATAATTCTAATGTTAAAGTTGAATTCGTTTTAAACAATATTAACAGATTTTTTTATTGATACTCAATCTATATTTCTTTGACTGTTTCCGATTTGATTTGGGTGATTTGAATGAAGCAGCGGAGGCTCGTTTTAACGGGACTACACATCATCTCTGAGTGTGTGTGTGTGTGTGTGTGTGTGTGTGTGTGAGTGTTTGAAACAAGCGTGTCAGTGTGTGTGTGTGTGTGTGTGTGTGTGTGCTAACAAGGGGAATGCCCCCATCCCTCCCTCCTCCTCGTCCTCCCCTGCTCCTCCCCCCTCTCTGCACCTCGGTCGTCCGAAAGTGGAGACATTTGTTGAATTTTTTTCACGTTGAAAAACACAATATTTCTACAGTTTCAATGTCAGAAAATTAAAAGTGTTGTTTCGTTTTCGTTTTCGTCATATTTCTGGTTTATTCTGCAGATTCCAAGATGCTGTATAAAACAAAACGATGCACGTCCGAGTTCTCGTTTTACGGGAATTACAGGTAGCCTATATTAAATATGGCAGAAACGAAGCGTTAAAATGTCGAACAGGAGCTGATCCTCCCGGTTTGTAGCTGGTGCTGGCTCCGTCTTTCCCGCCGCAGTGTGCGGGGCTTTATCGGCTCCGGCACACCCGCATCCGCTCACACAGCACCTCCTTATTCATTTCATCTTTATTTTAGTCGCTGCTTTGGTTTTCTTCCATCAACGAAAGCGCAAACGAAATTGTCGCCATTATTTTCGATGCGAATGTGCAAAAACATCGGCCGCGTGCATGCGCCTCGTGCACGACGGTAAATGTGTTAAAAACTGCTCTATTTTAACAATAAAAATCACGTGTTATTAGGGTGCAGAGAACTCCACATGAGCTCCATGCATGGTCAAAAAAAAAAAACATCTGCAGAGGGACAAAACTGGGATGCGTCTAATATCTGCAAAAAATCAATGCAAATACATTGAGGAGAAATATGGAGATGGTTAATGTTTTCTGCTGTTGCATAACGACGCTGTGGAGGAGGGCTGTGTGTGTGTGTGTGTGTGTGTGTGTGTGTGTGTGTGTTGCTGGTAGCAGAGAGAAATGCTGAATTATTCAAGACAGAATCCTCACCGGTGCTATTGTTAGAGAGAGAGAGAAAGAGAGAGAGAGAGAGGGGGGTTTGCGCCTTCACGATGCAGAAATGATTGAAATGATGTTCAGATTATTGAGATTATGGAGGTTAGAAACAAAAGAAGTGAGATTAGATGATGAATGAATATTAATTTCTGTGTTTTTTGGTGGGGTTTTTTTTTGGATCACACTCGCTCAGAAAGAGACGAGAATGAAACCCAATTCGAATGAGGGCACAGAGCGGCTGAATTATTTCACACACTGATTAATACATGGAGAGAAATCGAATAAAATCGATTAATTAGTCTGCATTACAAATACACCCCCCCCCCCCCTCTCATCATTTCAGTTATTTTTAGGAGCAGCCCCTGCTGCGGACTGCACGGCTTCATTTGGTCTGAATCTTCCTCTTATCTCTCTGTGGCACTTTGGAAAGAGTTGTTTCTTTTACAAAAGCTTTGTTCGGTATTTTATTAATAATCTAGTGTCGGTGAGAGGAGATTTGGCGCGCTGCTGCTTCTGCACATTTCCCTCCAAAACATTAAAACCAAATAAAAAGCATCGACATTTGTATCAAACCTGCACGAATCAGAAAATATATCACCACAAAAATAGAGACCCTCAGACTCCTGACATTAATGTTCTTTTAAAGGATATTAGTTGCAACATTTTTTGTCGGTGTTGTGAAATGGTTGGTTGTATATTTTGGGTATTTTTACGCGCGAAAATAAACGTCCTTGTGTGCGTGTCGGAGGTGGGTGTGTCTGTGGAAGCTACAACACGCTGCTTTTGGCAGAGATGCACTGCAGGCAACAGCGTGTGTGTGTGTGTGTGTGTGTGTGTGTGTGTGTGTGTGTGTGTGTGTGTGTGTGTGTGTGTGTGGAGGTGGGGTGAATGAGTGCGAGCGTGCTGGATGGTGGGAGGCGTGAACGCAAAAGCTTCGCGCGTCCCCGTTTGTGTGCGCGAGATGGGACTGTATTGTTTTCACTCAGATGATGAAAACATTACACTTAAAACAAATCTCAATACACAAAAATATATAATAATGCAGTTAGGGATGGTTGAAAATAAATGTTAGTATTCAAGTCGAACGTGTTTTAGGGATAGAGAATGAAAAGATACAACGAATACAAATCGCAGCTTGTTCTGCAGATGTGAACAATTAATACAAACATTTTTTATCTTTGAACATTTCTTCAGAAAGAAACGCCCAGGAAGGTGAGAGGGTTCATTTAAAACACCTAAAACACAGAAATAAGGGGGAACAAATGAGAAATGTTTTGATTCCCTCTCTGATTAATGCCAGTTTCTGAGATTCACATGATAATGAATATTCATTAATATATTAACGATGTGGAATTAAAAAAAACTGAAAGAAAATTAATAAATCAACAAGAGGAAAATTAATATGTGATCAAATAAAATGAGTGAAGTAACACAGGCTGCAGTGATTTTTTTGTTGTGTGTGGGGGTCTCCATTCATATATTTTAGGATTTTGTGACTTTCTCTGCAGCTGATTGGCTCGATAGATTAAAAACTGCAGAGAGACAAAAGAGAAAGTGTGCAGCGTGTTTGAGATGATGTAATGCCTCCTCCATAGAGAGAGAAAGAAAGAAAGAGAGAGAGAGAGCGAGAGAGAGAGAGCGATATTGGAAGAAAGAGATTTTACAAATTTTAGATTTAAAGATGCTATTTGCTCATCAGGTAAAAAAAATGTTGTATTGCAAAATATCACAGAAACATTTCAGTGTTAAGTTTCATGAGGGACACTTAAAACTGTTGCACACACATTATCCAAAAGTCATTATGATAGAAACGAGACAACAGTTTATTTTCACTGAGGTTCAAATTTCAGTTTAAAACACCAGTCACTACTTCAAACTGCTGTTTCTCTATCTGGATTTTAACCATTGTGGAAGAAGACATTCAGATGCTTTATACTTTATTTACGGTACAAATACGTTTAAAATATTTTTTACTTTCATGCAAAGTCTTCCAAAAGTAAAAGTATGTCAGTATTTTCAACAGGTTCAGTTGTCATAGTGCAATAACATTGGTTCCAATTTTGATTATAACTAGTAATTTATGTGTATTTTGGATGTTTCCGCTGCTTATAATGCTACTTTGAACTATTTCATGTCACATTGTCTCAGCTTTACATTTTTACAGATTATTATTATTTTTTTTTTTACAGTTTTTAGTATCCCCTACTGCTTTACCTCTTGAAAGTGACAAATCTGCTTCTCAAGAGTCTGACCTTTGATTTATTTGATTTTAAATTAGTGTTGTTAAAGTCATGAAGTGGTCTAGACCCCTCTTGTGGAACCATCTGGGTCACTATGAGATCAATCAGTCAGTGTTGATAAGAGCTGATAAATACAAGTTTGACAAATGTTTAAAATATTCAGTGTTGAGTCAGAGTTTACCAGACTTTTGCAGCTACAAGCATATCACACTTCAATCTCCCACCTGTCTGCGGTACAGGTGGATTGTGGGTCATGTAGGCTTGAAGGTTTGGATTAGACAAAAGACATCTCTCTATAGTTCTGCCTCATGGATATTTTATCTTTTGGGTTTCATAAATGTCCATCATGAGTCAGACAAAGTTGTGATATAGCTAAATACTAAATCTGCTGAGATTTCTTTAAATAAACATCATTTTGGAGACATGTCATTGGACATTCTTTTTGGTAATAAAGGAAAGATAATAAAACAGTTATATCATCAGAAGTTCAATGTAACTAAGTGTAGTTTTACAGTAGTTTGTGAAGCCTACTTCTAGTTTGGATTGGTTAATGAATTGTCATTTTTACAGTGCTTTACACATTCAGTTTAAAAAATAATGTATGTGTAGTTTGTGTAGTAGTTTTTATTTGTATTTTGATAAATAGTTTATATATCAACTTTCTAAATGTAGTTTCTATTGCGGGTTTAACAGTTTGTTTTGTAGTTTTTCTGTAGAGTAAATGAAGTAAAGTAGATTTCTAAAAACTTTATTTATGTAGTTGGTTCAGTAGTTTTATAAAAGTCCCTTTTTTTGGTAGTTTGTTAAGTATTTTTTACATGTTGTTTTTAGTGGTTTTTAACACGTCGTTTGTTAAGCAGTTTTTATAATCAGTATTTAAGTCATTGTAAATATTTCTCTTAACAGCCGTGTCTCGTCCAACACGTCACGCTGTGTTAGTCCACAGTTTGATCGAGTGGAACCGGACAGCCGGCGTGTTATTATCCAAACCAATCAATCAGCCTGGTGTCCTGCTTAATGAACCACACACACACACGCGCACACACGCACACTTAACAGAGGTCGCGTCAAGGGGCGTGTGTGTGTTATTGCGTGTGTGTGCTGAGGAGGTGGGCGGCGTGTCAGACCTGTGATGTTTTATAGTTGAGTTTTACATTTGAGACACTGCTTCAATTACACACACACACACACACACACACACACACACACACACACACACACACACACACACACACACACACACACACACACACACACACACACACACACACACACACACACACACACACACACACACACACACACACACACACACACACACACTGAACAGTGATTATATTACCAAAACAGTGTGAAAGTGTTTTTTGTTTCTGTATTATCTGTAAGTTACTTCTTTGGTGTCTCTTCCGTCCTTGCTGCTCTGTGTGAGTCAGACTGAAGCAAAGGAAATCAATGAACAGAGCCATTAGTGTGAGGAAACAGTGACTCCTTTAACCATCAGTTCGTCTCTGTCACATTAACACACATTATTAAGAGAAAAGCTTTGTCTCACAGGTGAGCTCAACTGTCCACCAGTCTCCATTCAAAAATGACTCGTTTTTACTGATCTGTTATTATAAAAGCTGTGATATGACTTCTTGGTTATATGTTTGTATTCTGAGCGAGATGATAACTGAATGTTGTGATTAAATTGGAAGCACAATTACAAATTATGTAGTTAGCATTTAACAACAACTGCCGCATGTTTTTTTTTCAAAATAAACTTGCCAAATGCAACATTTACTGAAGGGGATTCTTGAGAACCTCAGATCAGGTTCAGTGTGATGTTTCTGTGCACTTGTTGTTGTTCAGAAGTTTTATAAAAGTTTCATATTTGGTAGTTCTTCTGTAGTTTTTTCTAGTATTTTTTACCTGTTCGGTTGTTTTTATCTGTTGTTTGTTTCAAGGATCATTTAAAGGTAGACTTTGCAAGATATTTCAAGATGACCACTAAGCGACTGTTTCAAGGTACCCATTCGAAGATATTTTACATGGACCATTTACAAATGGTTAAAGGAACCCTTTTGAGGCTATTTTAAGATGATATTGTAGACTCTTTTCAAGGAAATCTTTCTGAGACTGTTTAAAGGTTCCCTTGTCTATTGTATCTTTTTATGGCAATTTTATGACAATTTTATTTTAAGACTATTATAAAGTACCGTTTAGAGTCTATCTTCAGAGCCCCTTGTCAACTACTTTTAGAAAACCATTTAGAGACCACTTTGAGGTACTATTTTAAGATACACTTTTGCAGCTGTTGAAGTATATTTAGTGTATATTTTAAGGTTTTGCAACTCCTTTTAGACACCATTTTGCTTATGTTTAAGACATGCTTTTGGTATCAAGACTTCCAGAAGCATCCGTTTTGAACAACCATTTGTAGTCTATTTTAATGTACACTTAAGCTTTCCTTTTCTGCATTTTTCTACCAAAACACAAGGTTGAGTAGAAGTTATTGCAGTTTGGTTAGGTTTTAAACAAAAACGTTTTGGTTTGGGTTGAAAAAAGATCTACTGGACGTTTTGATTTCACACAAGACCCGTCGATCTTTAGGTTAAAAGTCCTGCACTGCCAGCCCTTAGGTGGACTTATTTGATGCTTATACTACTTAACCTGTCTTTCCACCTGCTGGATGTCCATAGCCGTTGTTCTAAGTGTCTAATATTGCAGCTGATGAGTGAAAATTTATGCAAGGTTTAATCTGGTTTCATCTCATACAGACCCTGAAGGTCCCCTTATTCGTCTTTGAAAGAGTTTTGGTATTTACCAATAGGCTTAGACAAATGCATGTGGCGTTCATGCTAAAGGAAAAATACATATTTCCTGTTTCAACAATGCAGGACATGAGCTGTAGTCATTGTCAAACTTGGATGGACAGGAATTACCATTTTTTTCATCTCCTTGATCTCATACCTTAAAATATCCTTAACTTGAAATTCTCCTTCCTTTCTCTCTCCCCTCCCTGCCTTTATGTCCTTACCTCCACTCCTTCCTGGCTCCTCCTCCCCCTCTTCTTCGTCTTCATCTTCCTCGATTCGCAGTCTCCGTGTTGCAGACGGTGCTGGTCAGTGCTGGTCAATGTGACTCTGTGTTTAAAGGCTTCTCAGACTGTCTGCTGCAGTTGGGGGAGAACATGGCCAGCTATCCCCAGGACCTGGACGACAGGGAGAACCTGCACAAGATTTGCAGGTAAATTCACATCAAATACACTGTTCAGGGGGTTTACACGATATTAATGTGAAATAAACATGCAGTACCTGTGTCCTAATGAAAGGATAAGTGCTCAGTGAAGACACCCCTCATCCCAATTATGCCCCTATTCCCTACTGATGACCTTGAGTTCCACCCAGCCAAAACAAGCATTGCCACCTTTAACAGACCCAGGCACCATTGAAGTGTGCTCGAGGGAGTGACAACGCTGATACTGCCTACCCTATCACATGGCCCCTTCTGCCTTCTGACCCCTACAACTCAACCGTGCAGACTGATGTGCAGCAACAAGGGAAATAAATAAGCTAGACAAATTCCTTTTTGTATCAGGCTGTAATGTGCTCAAATAACTAGACTATTGACTCTGCACAACTTTAAATTAACCTGTTCAATGACAAAGCAGCCAAATTTGAGCTGTGTTGAGAGTGAATATGTGCACGCTCCGAATTTTGAAATATGTAATATTTTGGGTTGATTATTAAGACTGATATAAAAAAGTGAAATTTTTGCACACATAAACACGTCTTTACATTCAATTGAGTGACTTTATGATGAGCTTCAGTGAGACCCGATTGGAAAATAATATGAGTGATTAAAGTGAAACCCTGAGGGGGACCAGAGGTGTGCATATGTGCAAGCCAGCTGACCCCACCCCCACCCTCATCACCCCCTCCCCTTTTATCCCCCTTTCATCCCACCCCACCACCAGAGCGGGTGGGCACCAGATGGCAGAGGAAGCCCCACTCTGCACAAAAACACACACATGATTTTTTAATTCAGTGACAGCTCCATCACAGCAGTGTTGAGGCGTGGCAGAAGGGATGTGTTAATACGCCTCCTCTCACACACACACGCGCACACACACACACACACACACACACACACACACACACGTTAATTGCTGAGAGATGTAGCATCGACACGGCTCGGTTCAGGAGGTCAACATCAATAAGAGCAGATTGGAAGATTGGATTAGATACGCTGTGTCTGTGTGTGTGTGTGTGTGTGTGTGTGTCTGGCAGGACACGTCGGTGAGCAGGCTGGTGTCGTCTTTACATAAACTGGGAGGAGGAAGGAGAAAAAAAAAGATGAACAGATTGAAATGAGGGACAAAAAGAGAGCAAGCAGGAGCCAAAAAACAAATAATGACAAATAAGACAGAATAAAAAAAAAAGCAATGAAACTAAAGGAGAGAACAGAGAGAATGATGCTGCTTCAATTTAAATAAAACATCATGGAAGCAAAAAAGTGAGACAGAAGGGAGGATGGAGGGAAAGTAACATTTAGGAAAAAAAACAAGGAGACAACAGTTAAAAAGAAAGAGGGGAAATAGGGGAAGAGATAAAAGAAACAAGAGAAATGGAAAGGGGAGAGAAAGGAAAAAGCCTGTAGAAAGAACGGAAAGACAAATGACGGGAAAGGATGGGGAGCAGGAGATTAGGAAAAGAAGATAGTTAGTCCGGAAGAAAAAGGAAAGAAATTAGATATAGAACAGAAATTAAATGAAATTACAACTCTGGAACCACATATTAGTCATCCTAATGCATCCAGGATTTTATCCCAGTTATAATAAGAACAATTAACCTTAATAACTGACAGTCCCCCCCCCCCCCCCCCCATGTTTTTTAACTCCCAACTTGCAACATGCAACAGCTTGGTAAGAAACCATTCGCCTCACAATGTGAAGATGTAGGTTTCCTTTAAGTGTTGGTTTTGCTGCAGCAGGACTCTGCGGTCAAGTTAGCAATAATAAATATGGAGCAAATAAAGTGTTCAAGTTACTGAGAAAAGTCCAATGATGTTTAGGCAACAAAACTCCTGTTATGTTTTTTATTGAACATCCATCAATCGATTCATCCATCCAACCAACCAACCAACCAAGTTATTAACAATCCAACCAATTCAAATGAATTAAAAATGGCAATTTAATTAGTCCTGGTGCAAATTATGTACTTGACAACTCTTAAACCTACTGACCTACTGAAAAATAACCTTCCTAAAACTGTGTTCACCTTTGTCTCTGCCTTAAGTAATGAACTAGAAAATGTAAGTGTTTAATATAGCCTATTATTCTCTAACAGAGAACTTTGCATCGTCTGCAAACTGATGTGTTTTGTTTGTAACAACTTAATTTTATGTAGTGGAGTGGAAATGCTTCAATACATCAACTTTGGTTAATGTGAAAAAAAAAAACACATATTGGTTTTGTTCAGGAAAAGGAGGATGTTTGGGTTGAAACAAGTACTTGTTTTACTGGAATATAAACTTGTCCTCATAAGCTTCCTCATCGCTGTGTTTTCTGTGCTGCCACATTCTGGGATGACTTCCACTCTTGGCTCTGCTTCTTGACTGGATGATGCATTCAGTTTCAAACCAGCCTCCCACTGCAGTCACAGGCTTGTGGTGTTAATGCTTGCTGTGTTTTCTCCTGCCAGTTACTGGGATAACTTCCACTCCTGTGCCACGACAGCGCTGGCAGACTGCCAGGAGGGAGCGACGGACCTCTGGGAGAAACTGAAAAAGGAGTCCCGCAACCTGGATTTCCGTGGGAGTTTGTTTGAACTCTGTGGCAGCGGCAACGGGGCCCCTAGATCAGCTGACGCCAAGGGCCTCGCCATGGTCCTAACCACGCTGCCCACCATACTGACTTGGCTGGCGTTTTAACAGAAACAAGGAAAACATAAAATAAAACACAAAGTGAAAAGAAGAAAAAAAGGAAAAACACGTGAAAAAAGAAAATAGAAAAAGAGTGATAGTTACTCTCCGATGCTGAAAAAATACAACTCCGAGGACTGAGTTTGACTTCATCACCAGAAAAATACTCCCAAACTGGATTTTTTCTACATCACTGTATGGCGGCCTGGTTTGCCTCCCTGGGACATCTGCAGGCCGTCCTCCTGCAGCGCTCATCCAATCACACGCCGACCCGACCTGGAGGTCGATAACATCAAATATTCACTAGCCGTTGAGCTGAAATGATGACAATGATGAAAATTTGATGGATCCTTGCCCGCTTACAATCGTGGAATTACACAGTATTAAAGTCAACCATGAATTATTGATGTTTAGTAGGCTAGGCCTAGACAGCACTATGTGACTGCAGGGTGCTGACACAGTATCTGGCTATAAATTAGAGTTGCCATATAGCCTGAGGAACATATTCATGTGCAACGCGAGGCCAAGCTTAAAGCCACAAAATCAATAAGACAAGCCGCGGCCTTGAGCGCAAGTTGCCACATTGCCACCACAAACATTTTTCCTTTTTATCGCGCCAAGTTGACTGTGTTGATCCCGGTAGGTTTGATAGACTGAATGCTTGACGGTGATGTAATATTTGTGTACTTATTGGCTGTTTGTTGTGTTCAGGCCACGGTCACACCAGCTTTTAGCACGGCAGCATTTTGCACCAAGTTCATTTAATTTAAAGGAAGTCACCACTGCGCAAAATTTCCACTGTACATGTCAGACTTGAAAGGATAATTATTAGCATTGACCGAACGCAAAGCTCCAGTGATGGTGTCGAGGTTTGACCCATGCAGCATGGCTTGCAGTCAATCTTGGGAGTTGTGACGCATATTATTAAATTGACATTTTACTTTGGTGGGTATATCTGGCTAGCTTGCTTTCATTTTGAAAATTGACCCTCCATAAAGAAACCTGCTGGTCTCTGGTGTGATCGTAGCCTTTTCCCTCACCAAGCTCTGAGGTGCAGGGATGTAGTTGAGAGTGTAACGCCTGCTTTTCATAAAAGAACAGTTTAAACTGATGTCGAATTGCATGAAGTCGGATCAGGCAGTCTCTAAACATTTCAGGAAATGAGCACAAATTGCTGTAATAGGGGCAATTTTTGGTTCTATTGGTTATTCCTACAAGTCAAAAAGGTAAATGGTTTTAAAGCAACGTATTCCAGCCTGTTTTGTAACAGACGCAAAAAAAAAAAAACTAGTGTTTATTGCAAAGCTTAAAGAATATTAAGCAGTTAAACCAGATACAGATAGATAAAATCAGTTCAGAGGATAAAACAGACTATGGTTAAGTTAGCTGCCCAATGTGATTGTTAAATCGATAAACTATACTTGCTAACGTTAGCTAACAGCTCAGTTTAGCATCCACCATAGTGTACAAGGGGAAAGGCTAGCTAACAGTTCAGCTACACCAGATAAATTGAGGCTAGCTAATCAGTTTAGCACCTTAACGGATGATAGCTAGCTCAAAGTTAAGTTTAGCAAGTAAACCAGTTATTCTGGCTAGCTAATATCTATGTTAAACAGCTTAACCAGTTCCTTTTTTCTGTGGCTAAGTTAATGCTGTAACCCTCAGACTTAATGTCTAATCTTTCAAAATAAAAGCAGGTTTGTATCAAAAGCGGAAGTAGAGTAATCTAAGCTTAAGACAGAACAAAAATGCAAAATAATGGAAACATGCGATTAAAATGTGAGCAATCCCTAAGTATTGAGTTTCAGTATTTAATTTGATAAAAAATGTAAAATCGTTTAAGATTGGTTATTGTTGTTATTTTCCTTATGATAACTAGTTGTTTTCTTGATCTCATGACTCATTTAGCTTGTTTTCTTGGGATAACAATGCTAGTTTTCCCGTGATAATGAGTTAAGCTCGTGAGATCTCAAGAAAACGACTGAAATGTTCTCGTTATAAATAAAAAAGTAAAATAAAATGTGAGAACGCATATCCGCTTAGGGCTCCCGTAGTAAAGTCAAAGTAGTTGTAGACATACATTTCTGTTAATTGTTGCCTGAATTTTAGTTTGTCAGCAATTGTGCTCATCTCCTGAGATCCCACGAGAACATGTTGAGAGGTTAAGCTGCTGTAGGACACATCAGCCTGATGGAAACTCTACAAAGAACCTTTTTGGAACGTGAATTAGAAACCCAGTATATTAACTTTATTTCATGTTGGTGGTTGATTTCTCAGTGTTCCTCCTGTCCTGTCACATCCCTGCTCAGCAGAACCATGTGCTAGAAATGAATGAATCTGTGAGCAAAACGGTTACTGGATGAAAAAAAAAAAAAGAAATACAATATTTTTCAAAGTCCACAGCAATACGAAGACGTGACTTCATGGCCAGTGTAGCTATAAAAAATCAAACCGTGGCTGAAGAGAGATATGACTGTTGCCATTTAGCACATCCCCCCTTTTCATATGTTCATGCTAGAAGATCTTAGAGGTGATATATTTTAGGTCTGTATGTTAGATTTAAAAAGATGAGTCCCACCGGTACAGTAGCATCGTAAACTACATAAATACAGTAAATAAATTCAAGGAGGTTGTTTATTCCTTTGCTGAGGCACAGATGACATTTCCACTGCCTTCTGACGGAAAAGATGTGTACTTTTGTTTGTTTGTTTGTCTCTTTGTTTGTTTATGAGGAAAACTAAAAGAGTTTAAAAAAAAAATGAATTTATTCCAAAAAAAAATCATCTAACAAGAGAAAATGTATATCAAATGATTTTGAGAATATAAAAAAGCTCTATTATAGATAGTCTATTCCAGACAGTTTTAACACAAGATTGATACTTTACAGATTATAGACCTACTGAGATATAAAAGAATAATTATAATTATAAAAGATGCTAAAATGACAAAGAATAATAAATAAAATGACTAATGTTTGAAAAGAAGTGTGTCCTCTTTGTTTTCAAAATGTGGCTTCAAGAGCCGGGGCGATTGGGATTCATTCAAGATGATGTACACACACACACACACACACACACACACACACACACACACACACACACACACACACACACACACACACACACACACACACACACACACACACACACACACACACACACACACACACACACACACACAGACACAGACACAGACACACGCACACGCACACAGACGGTGAGGTTTGGAGTGTATTCATTATTAATGAGGGAGAGTCCCTGAGCTGCCACACGTCTCAGTACTCAGTTTATATTGATCGAGAGAAAGAGGAGGAGGAGGAGGAGGAGGAGGAGGAAGAGGAGGAGGAGGAGGAGGAGGAGGTCCTGATGCTGAAGATGTTTGTTCAGTCTAACGTAGATAACCCAAACTGCCACACCTTTACATTGAGTTGGATTAAACTGATCAATGACTCCAAACAGCCAACACCTGATTCTTTCTGATGCTGATCAGGTCTTTAATGCACTGAGAAGATGATTTCAGAAAACTTTTATGATTTTTAATATAACTATAATCTTTCGTAAAGGATGGATTTCTTCACATGCTGCAGGAGAAAACATAAAATAAAAATGAATTGTCATACTTATTTAATAAACCATTTAGAGAAAACGATTAACTATTGATTCTGAGAGTTGCACAAAATGATTTATGTGGAGAAGTTCACTCTCTCTTATTTTGGGACTCCCATACTTTTAAAGACTCAAATATCCCATAATCCTCTTGGCTCTAACTTGTTAGGCCAAGCAAGAACATATTAAACTGAAAAATGGTACAAAAGTGAAAATGTGAGCTATCACAAAGGTTTTAAAACAAGTAGAAACTCAATATTTTCTTTGATCTTGCTTTAATATTTCTGAGAGGAAGATTGCAAATCTGAGTTAAATTGCTTTTTTCTTATTTCTCTTATCAAAATAATATTGTGGGATTCAGTCTCATCATGCTTTCAAAAAGCAATAAATAACCAAACAGATGGCTGTAACATTCATTCTGTAAAAAAGGAGCTCAGATTAAAGTGAAAGGATTTATGAGCTAGGTGTCATATCTATTTTTTTTTTTAATCGTTTTAAGCATTAAGATGCATAAAATATCTGGTTCATTGCGCAAAAACATATACATATATATATATATATATATATAACATATATAAATATTAAACAAAACATAAAGCAAACAATAGAAATAGAAGCCCAATACTTAAATCTGTAATGTGCAGTAATGTATTTAAATTTCATGTACTGCTGTTATTTGTATTTGGGGCTCAGATTCAACATTTTTAAAGTGGTCTGTTTATATTTAAAAGTAATTTCAAACTACTTTGTCTTCATTTGGGGGTGCAAGCGTGTCTTTCTTTTTACGTGTCTCAGGCCTTCAGCTGAATTTCCGTCAGTTTGAAAGGATTATACCTTTCTCTTTTTTTAATACATTTTTAGTCTTTCTATGCACAAACACCTTTAAGGCCTCACATCTGGTATAGTACATGTTTTAAGTAATGTAGTGTTGAGTGTTGTTAAGGTGTAATGAAGATCATGCAGGTTTTCATCAGAGCCGCAGTTTGCGTGCTGCGGGCTCCCCGGGGGACACGCATGCTCTGCGTGTCTGCGCATTAATATGGATGTGATGTGATGCGAAGTGAGGGAGGAGACGAGCTGCAGGGGAGGGAGCTCCTCGCAGGACAAAAATAAAACATATAGACCCGGAACAGAAGGAGGAACGGAGAGGAAACACTTCTCACACATCTTTTCTTTAAACAGCATAATTAAAAGCTGCAGGGGAATAAAAAAAAGCCCGACGGGAAAATCCTTGATTTCCGATTTTGTTTCGCCAAAAACGGAAATCATCCTATTAAAAATATAATTATAGGTGAATCTTTAAAAAATACAAATAAAATAAAAGCGTTTTACTGGTAATGAATGGCCTTTAAAGATATGTAGCCTAGGCTGCTTTAAGTTCAGTCAGAAGCCAAGGACGAGAAAATGATCGATCATTTTCTGTCTCCAATTTGAAATCAATACACTTCTCATCAAGTTGCCTTGACTCTAACAGAAACATGTCACATAAAGTATTGAGACAATATTTTTCTTTTACCACATGACAAATTATGACAACAGAATAAACACTAAAGACAAACAACCCCCTCTACGAAAAGGAAATTAAATACTTAAAAAGCTATAAACAATGACGTTATGGCAGTTTTTCGTTAAAGGAGCTCATATATTCTAAAATGTTACTTGTCTTTTTTAGCACGATGTCAAGAGAAAAGAGTTAAAAAAATAAATAATAAGAACTGATGTCGATTTTTTTGTAGGCCCTACTTTCCACATTTTAAAACATTTCAGGGCTAATATTTCCTGGAATATTTTTAAAATAATAAAATCCAGAGAAGCAATTACCGCCTGTATAGGAAGAAACCGGAGCAGGCGAGATTTCAGGCGAGCTGCTCATTAAAAATGTATGGAGGGAAGCCTGCGAGAGGGAGGAATTCCCGCGGGATTTGGAGAGTCCTCTCACAGTCTAACCCATATATTCATCAGTAATCTGCCAGCATCCATCACTGATAAATAACATTGTGAGTTATTTTTGAGCATTTGTTCGTGTGATAAAATGATCTAAGTCAGATCATATTAAAGTAACATCTTGTAAATATATGATCTGGTGTGGTGCGGTTCAGACTGGGTGTGAGAAAGCAGCAGGGGGTTCTGAGACAGCTTCAGATTTAATTCTAAATGATCTTTCCATGAAACGGAAATAATCATTATGGAGTCAGACTCTTGGAAAGTCAAAAATCAGGTTACTAGAGGTTTTTTTTTAAAAAAACGACATAACCAAAAAGCCAACAGAGGGTCTGTAATGATCACTGATGTTTTCAGAGGCAATTTCACCTTTTTTTTAAATAGTTATTGTTGAAAGCTCCTATGTGGAGTTTTGATCAGGTTATGAAACAGAGTGAATGTATTACTGATGTCTCCTCATGACCTATAACGACAAGACAAATTACGTCTTTATTTTATTTATGACTGAAACAGCGGGGTAGGTGTCAGCCAAAGTGATTAACTACCGAAACAACCTTTTTGTATTTTTCACTGTAAATATCCTTAATGAGTGTAACTTTCAGGGGTGAGGGTAGGCCGGTACAGTCCCGCACTGCGTACACCAAAAGACTCAGTGACATATGCAGTACTTGAAGAAGGGAGAGCAGCTGCCCGCCAAGACATTCAAAGCCGTCCTGGCCGCACTTTCAGCAAGAAAACACATCTGCTAATGTTATGTCATCTTAAACAACCCTTTGTCTCTTCGTTAATGGCTTCTAAATCATTCTGAATTGCTTCTGAATGTCCGTGCTTTTGATCCTTGCTGGATGGAGCCCGTCTGCCTTTCATTACTGCTAGTTAACGTGAGCACGAGCTTCCTCCAGTGCGCTGCATCTGACTGATATCCAGTGCTGTGGCGTTTTGACAGGCAGACATTCGTTGCAAAATCTTCAAAGTGTGTAGCAGAATAAGTTGTGATGTTTCATGACATTCTGTTTAATTCCAACAACGCAGACAGCAGCTCAGACAAGCTGTGTGTGAGGTGACGATCTGGGGGATTGCTCTGTAAGTCATTTCAGGGATACGTGACTGAGCATGCACATCTTCCTTTACTTCACCCTTTCACACAGTGAGTGTGCATTTGATTTATTGTTTTGGGATGTTCGACGTCAAGTGTTTCTAACTTCTTTCTACTCCATACAGGTGTAAAATGGTTGAAATGGTTTTATTTGAATGAACTTCCAAACTCCATTCGATCTGCAGAGTCCCTCTGCACCTTTAAGAAAAAGCTAAAGACCCAGCTATTTCATGAACACCTACTAACTTAATGATGATGGTCTCCATATTATTGATGATGATGATGGTTGTGACGATTGTTTTTGTTTGATAACGACGACTTATAAGATGGTTTCTATACTGATTAGAACTCTCAAGAACTGACGTCAATGTTGTGCTTTGCCTCTGGTCACTTCCTGTCAGCACCTGTGTGTCCAATCAGACTCAAAGCTGATCGTTTGCTCTTACTGACATTGTTCCCTTTTTTCTAGATCCTTCCTTGTGTTGTACTTACTCTCTGATGTACGTCGCTTTGGATAAAAGCGTCTGCTAAGTGAATTGTAGAATTGTGTAGAATTTAAGGATGCATGCACAATTTCATAGCTTAAGCTTTGCCTGCAGTCTATAAGGAATACGTCACAGTCTGGAAGAAAAGTTAGCTTTGGCCTAAATGTGCTGAAACCTTTAACAGAACACTGATCATCATTAGCTTCACCCCTGGGTGCACATGTATCTGGTGGAAGTTCGTCATATTTCAGGAGTGATGTCATCAGATATTTTGCAAGATTATTATTTATAACAGTAAATAGTAAGTAAAGTAAATAAAAAAATAGAAAAAATACAAAATGTCTGTGTATATGATAAAATAATCAAATAGAAAAACCACAGACAAAAAATGTGATTGAATTTTAAAAATAAACAACAAAAAATCTGAATAAACAAAATATATAACAATCAAAAAATCAAAAAATAAATTAAAATGAAATATAAAACCAATTAAAAAAAAAATAGTACAACATTTTTTAATTAAATATACAAAATACAATTTTAAATAATTGCATTTTATATTAAAATTTGTAAAAAACAACAATGAATAAAACTTTTAAAAAATTGATAAATTAAACGTAAAATAAAATAAATGACAACATGGAAAACAAATCAAACAAATGAGTCAGAGGCTGTTTTCAAAACCACGTACTACATACTACTATCTGAATCAGTATGCAGTATATACTGTATACTGCATACTGAGTTCAACAGTAGTATGTAGTATGACTGCCAGTCGTCGGTTATTTTGCAGTATGATGGGCACGGTTAAACTGCTTTACGGTCCTGGAATGTGGAAGTAAACAACGGCCCATCTGGATGCAATAATTAAAATAAAACAATTCTACAATCTCTCATATATTCTGTCATTTATACAAAATGCCCTGGGTTGAAATATGATTGGCATGCTTTTAAAATTGTAGTATACTTTTCAGACATGCAGGTTTAACTTTTACTCAGCTGTGAATAATATGTAGTAATAGAGCAGGCCAAGGACCCTGTAATTGCAGCTGCTTGTCCAGCTGTGGCACATGCACTGTACAGTCTCAAAATGCAGGAAAATCCGAGGTGGTAAGACATATAAATATATGAACGTGTCATATTTGTTATTGGTTCATGCCCATAATGTGGCAAGATATTAAGTCACCGCCACCGACGAGTTCAAATTGCTGCGCTCCGGCATTTTGATCTCTGACCTGGCACTTTGCATTGTGGGAAACAGTACACGAGGTAGACTGGTGCGATGCGTACTGTACATTTTTCCCGAATCAGTATGACATCCTGGTATTTTTGGCATACTGTGGATCTTGCAGTTGTTCACATACTGCATACTGCATTTTGGCCAAATCAGTATGTACTAGTAGTATAGTATGTGGTTTCGAAAACAGCCAGAATCTTCTAAAAAGTCAGTTTGTTTCTAATAAGCCAATAGAATTGGTCTTAAACAGAAAAAGCAGGTGAAGACATCATCAAACATACCGGCTGCTTGAAGTCAAATGTAACTTAAATTATGTCAAAAGTTGATAAAAGAAACCCATGAGAAAAGTGTGAGAATGAAATAAAGAGGTGTCATTAAGAGGAGTAACAAAGCGTTCGGATAAAGTTTACCATCTGTCCAAACTGCTGATGAGTATTTGGATTCAGGCGATGAACACAGTTTGAGTGTGTGTGTTTTACAGTCAGGCTGCGAGTGTGTGTTTCAGGGGGGTTGGTGTCAGACGAGAAATCTGCCAAAACCCCTGAGAGGTGTCACTCATGTTTTCTCATTCACACATGTGACGAGGCTGCAGTCATGTCCTCAAGATCCTTTTATACTGAGCCAAAAATATCAGCTATCCTAAAGAACAACACAAAAACACAGAAAAACAAAATCAACATTTAGTCCAGTCTTCAGCTATTAAAAGCATTTCAAACATGTGATGAACAAACTAATCGAATAATAATCCTTTTAACAAAAAACATTTGTCCAGTTTTCAAAACCTGTTATCACCTGACACATTAAACCCACACAGCTTGTGAACACTCCCCCACACAAAGAAACAGGAAGTTTCAGGTTTTTTTAGACCGGTGAAAACTACAAGAAACAACAGAACTATGGAATCATTATTACTGTTATTAGCTGAACATAAAACGACCTTGATTATAAGACGACGCCCCTTTTTAAGAGTCATTTTTAGAAAAAGCCTTTTGAAGAGTGGAAGAGAGGAAAACTATATTTTGAAATAATAATAATGAAAACACACTGAGTATAGGTAGGTTGTAGTTTTAAACACCTGCTATATAAACCTATAGTAGAAGTTGTTCGGACAATCACTCTGGCTGTTTTCAAAACCACCTACTATACGAGTAGTACTGATTTGGCCAAAATGCAGTATGCCAAAAATACCCGGAAGTCGTACTGACTCTGAAAAATGTGAGGTTTGAATGAAAATCAATATGAACCACTTGTCAGCTTTTTCAGACCATAAGTGGAGGCTACACTGTAGCAGCGTTAGCCGTCAACTGGGCTATTGTTTACTTCTGCATTCCAAGACCGGAAACCAGCTTAGCCTGGCATACTGCAAAATAACCCGTCTGGCAGCCATACTACATACTATCGAATGTAGCAGTACACTACACTGCAGTATGTTGTAGGTGATTTCAAAAACAGCCTCTGTCTCCCCCCCCCCCCCCCGGCACTAGTGCAGCCGAGTGACAGCTGTCGTCATTCATGAGGGCTACACTCTCTGTACAGATAAGTGGCTCTGTCTGTTGTGATGCAATGTTGGCATTTTAAAGTCTGGACCTCGAGTATAACACTGCTTCACTTTTTTTCCCCAAGAGTGTTTCTTGAAAAAAATAAATTGTCTTTAGGTCAACATAGACTAATTAAATGACTCCATATTGATTACATTTAATGTTATGAAGTTAGTACAAGGTGTTTAAGACCAGAAAAGATCGTCATGTCCTGATGTGATCAGGTAGAAAAAACAACTCACATCAGTGTTCAGCAGTGATGACTTCAGGATTTTGGTCTGAGTAAAAGTCAAACAGGGATCCTTTAATTAAGTCATTTAATCCCTGAAATTTGAAGCAGGCCGACAGCTCGGGCATGAACTAAAATAACTTGCTCTGTCTTCTCTGGGATTTCAGCTCCTGGTGTAAATGGGGCGGATATGAGGCCCGTGCTCCCAGCGGGGGAACAAACCGACTCCAAAACAGAATTATGATGAATTCAGCTGAGACTGGAATCGAGGTTGAGAGCCGTGACGGTCAGCTGCATAAACGTGTCCGCCAGTTTCTCAGGGCAGAGAGGGCTAAAACTGAGTTAGCCGATGTGTAAATGGGTCATAAGTTCTCACTTTAAGCTAACAGCCTACATCTGAGCTAGAGGACACTTTGCAGAAGTAGATTAGTGGGTTGTGGGGAGTTTCAGACAACAGCTGTACAGCTTTTCTGTGTCCAGAGGAGCTTGAGTACACAAAAACTCCTCTCAATGTGTTTTAAATCTCACAGGCTGGATTATTTTCTCATACTGATAAAATGTTTTGCTCTTGTAAAAATGCTAAAAGAAAACAAGGACATTTTTTTCTGTGATTTGATCAAAGGCTAAGTGAGATATATGTGAGAAGGAGAAAAAGCCTTGAATATCTGCAAAGTGGCACCATGTGGATTAGACCCCTGGAGTTTTCCAATTTTTGCAGTTTTAGAAGCAAGAGTTTAAATAGAGTTATTTGGACTTTATAATTTGATTACCAAACAACAGTGGCCCAAGAATTTTGTATTTTTATTTGTAGATGATCTAATGTAACATGCAATATATTCCCGCCAACTTTTAATAGAAACGGTTTTGTGCTGGAAAATTCAACCCATTTAAATCCATTTAAAGTGTAAGTTTTGACTTAAAAACATGTGGAACAGTTGAGCCTGTGTCCACTTAAACATATATTTTTTTTGCTGGCAGCGCCCATTCTCTTGACCGAACCAACGTGTTTGGAACAGAACCGTGACCTCTGTGGAATTTTACAAACTCATGAGCAAAGCAGAAGTCAACTTTGGAAACCTAGCAACTTCAAGAGGGTGAGAACCTCTGGAGACTGAGCCGCCGGTGCAAACAAAGCTGTTAATGGACTCACTGAAAGTGATGCTGAATACTTTTGCACTCAAATCAGCACGTGTACATGTAGAAGAACAGGAACGGATACAAAGTGTAACAACTTTGAGATTTTTCTTCGGCACTTAAAAACATAATTAATGTGGTTCTTATAGAGGACACAAAGTGAAATTATTTGATGCGTCATATCTGTTTTCTTTGTGTCCATTTTCCCTAGAGTTCTGGTTTTAATCTTGTTTTGTTAAATCATACTGCAGAGACTTGTGCTCGCCCTGGCCTGCACCTTTAGATCTGGGTCATTTACTAAATATACTGCTGCTCCTGTCCTCCCTGTCGAGTTCTAAATGCAATAAACACAACGGACAGCCGCCTGAGGGGAGACCGTTTCAGCCACATGGTTCTGGTCCAGCATTCTCGCACGAACTACACGTGCCTGTCATGTGACGGTCTATTGATAGCACTGCAGAGAGCAAAAAAGAATCGGGCGAGGAGACAGAAACAAAGTCAGCATCCAAAAAACAAGCACAGACGGAGGGTTGGCACGAAAGGAGGGAAGCTGCATCGCTCTTTTTCCCACAGAAATCCAATCAACAAGCTTCCCTGGCTCTGAAAAGTTCAGATGGGTTCATATTGTGGGAATCTCTGCTTCATTGGAGAGTAAACGAGACTAAAAGTAAGACAGGTCAGAGTGTGAAGGTTTTCACATTAAGGGATGTGAAGACCGGAGTTCAACGAAACATTATCAATGGGACCGACCGACTCAGCTCAGGGAGAAGAAAACCCTCCATAAATCAGCCGTCAGAGGGGCCAAGAGACAAAGTGGACACTGTAGTTAGTGACAGACAACACTCACACACACACTGATACAAAAGCACGCACACACTCACCCAGGGAGTGTGCTAATGAGTTTATTACATCCAGCCCTCAGACAATAAATGAAGCAATCAATCACAGGGGGAACATCTGTGGAGCAACTCCTTAATCGCACGGCAGCTTCATCAGCACTTTAACATGAGGAGGGGGAGGAGGAGGAGAATACACATGTAAAAAAAGAAAACAGAAGACACTTCATTAGATCTATTTGGGAGAAGATAAAGAAGAAAAGACACGAAGAATTAACTTGAGTCCCAGCTGAATGCTGGAGTGCAACAGACTGAATGAAGTTGATTCCCTTTAAAATGTCCTTTTTGGGTTCCAAGTTGTAGAATTTATTAGTATGAACCGACAAATCCAAACACACTGCAACAGCTTAAACTATTTACGAGGCGAAAAGGCTTTACAACTCTGAAACCATGCAATTCATGCAAAAGTGAATCCAAAACATTTGCAATAATGGAAACATACTGCAAAAGAAAAAAGGGGCTACAAAAAGCCAAACCCAATGGATCAATAGCAAACACCCTACAAGTACACACACTACGCCAACTCAAAAAACACACAACAATTAGAAAACGTGCAACTTGTCTGGCCTGACATCCTGTCTTGCTACAATAAGTGTTGTGTAAGTAGATGAAAATGTGGTATTAAATTAGTTGAGGACGAGGAGCAACATGAGGAGAGGAAGAGGAGGAACTATCAGCACACCAGGTATCAGAGAGAGGGAGGCGGAGAAGAGCTGCAAGAAATCCTCCATGGTTTTATTTTTTACAGTTTAAGGGAGGAGGAGGAGGAGGAAGAGGATGGGGCGACGATGGGGAGAGTTAAACAACATCTGTGGAACATTTTAATCACACAGCAGCTTCATCAGCACTCCATGAGGTGAGTAAGAGGAGGAGGGAGGAGGAGGAGCGTTAAAATTTGAGGCTATCCTCTGCAGTGCTATAAAGTCGTACACAAGTCATTAGCACCGTAACGCACGACGAAGAGGAAGAGGCAACATCTGTGCAACACCTTTGTAATCCCTCAGCAGGCCTGTCATTTCGGTAACATGAGAAGGAGGAGGAGGAGGAGGAGGAGGAGGTGCAATAAAGACATCATGTGAGAATTACATCTCACAGAGAGGAAGAAAAGATGCTGAAAGAAGGGAAGAGAGAAGAAAAGTTCCAGAGTGCTGTCAGGTGTTTCACTCACCTGTGACGGCCATGTTGGATGTCTTCTGCACGGTGAACAGCTGCTTTCTGTCTGAACATCTGTTTCTGGCTGTGAACAAGATAAACCTCTAAAATCATGTAAATTAATAAAAAACAATAGTTTTTATAGGTTTTTTTTTTTTTTATCACAAACTAAAATATCTCAACAACCACTGGATGAAATGTGTTCAGATTTTCATGTTCTCTTCAAGGTAATCTGAACATTTTCGTGCGACTTTTCCTCTACTATTCTGGCCCAAATACTTGCAGAGCTAATAACATTTACAATCCAAACGTGTGCTTCTTGCTACATTAGCGAATGCTGGAGTGCTATCCCTGTATTGATCCTCCTTGGATTGACCTTAATAACAAATGTGAGAAGTCATTCTTCTGAATTGGCATCATTATTACTTAATATGGATCGCAAGCTATAACAGTTACAAAGTATTAACATGTCATAATTACATGTTGGCATAATATAACACAATTTTACAACCGTAAAGGTATAATGTGTGACATTATCCTCATTCAATATATTACAGAGTTAGGCCTTATTTTATTTATTTTTAGATAAAGAGTGAAGTCAAACCCCCTCTGGGCTTGTTGTTTTAAGTTCTGTGTTCATAAAGTGTTTTTGTACCAAACAGTTCTGGGAACTTTTTGAAGAGGAACTATCCACTAGGGAGTTTCCTGAGAACTACACACCAAGGGGAATTTTTCTGTCTTCATTCGTATTACCATGGCGATGGCTGATAAGAACCTTAAAGTAGCGTAATATCTAAATGGAGATCAGTTGTAGAAACGGCTGAACTGGGTCCGTAACGCTTGACGGCGGCGGTGCTCTGAAGAAACAGCTTTGTTTTGGTCTGAAAGACTGGTGCTATAAAGTGGGACATCTCCTGGACAATCTTTGAAAGTCGCATACTTTTAAAGGGGACCTGGTATTTTGAGCTTGATTCTCATTTTAGATATCAGGGGTAGTAATGACTAGTAGGTGTAAAAAAATATAGAATTTTTTCTGCAATTTTTTTATGTCTGCAACATAATCCTTGAAGGATAAAAGTGTGTCCACTAAAAGCTGTTGTTTTTGTCCCAGAGAGGCTCAGACTGTTATTCTAAGTGTCTGAAAACATTAGAGAAAGGATCCCTACAGAGATAGACCTTTTTGTTGAAGAGGAAGATGACAGCTGTTACACTACTCTATTTAAAGACCCCAACCATTGATAAAAACTGTGATTTTAACTCAGAATATGGGAGTTACTGGTGAATTTTTTTTGATCTGGGCTCACCACTATAACACCAGTCACACAAGAACACAAACAAACAATCAAAAGAGGCAGAGGCAGATGTGTTCTCCAAGGTAAAATGACTGTTTTTATCAATGGAGCTTGGTGTCTTAAAAGAGAGTGATGTCTGTTTATGGTTAAAACAATCGTCTTCCTCTTGTAATTTTTAATTTTTTCTTTTTTTTTATTGGGCGTTTTGTGTCTTTATTGTAGAGATAGGACAGTGGACAGAGTCAGAAACCAGGGAGAGAGAGAGTGGGGATTGACATGCGGGGAAGGAGCCACAGGTCGGATTTGAACCCGGGCCGTCTGAATCAAATAAACTGTTTCATGAGTTTTTCTCTTTTCTCAGGGCTGAATGTGATATCTGGGTGTTCCTTTAACAAATACATGATATTTCCCTGTTCACACACTTATTACAGTAACAACCCTCTCTCCCAGCATCCATCCCAGGTCCACATCCTCATCATGCGTTATTACGTTACAGGTTGTGTTAACTCGGTTAGTGACAGTCTATGAGGTGAACATCCCTCAGGCTGTGCTAAACTGAATTAGGGAGCGTCCGTGTGCAGTGTGAGTGCACTGTTAGATCAGGTTGTGTCTGCCATGAGACACGATAAACAAATTAGGCATTTCCGTTTCATAGTGTAATTTTGTTTTTAAACATTTTAAATTAGTTAGGGAGCGTCTTCTACTGTATAGCTCGATGGTGAGATTTACAAATTAGCAAGGGAGCGTCTATATGTTCATTACTCAAGAGGAAATGACATCACAATGACCTAGAAATACCAACATATGCATTGATAGTTTGAAATTCTGGAGTACAGTATTTTTTTACGTTAAAATGTGAAAATTGTTTTGGATCAATATAAGTGATGTTGTTCGTTTATTGACGAGAAACCTGTCAAATGTTTGTTTTTAAACTAATAGCACAATGTCAATTAATGTATACATTTTAAAAGTGAATCCTCATGATATAGAATTCTAACAAGTAGGATATTTAAAAACGGTTTCTCACTCATAGGAAAATAGTTTGTACCCTGTTGTCAATGACACACTGTGCATTAAACCACAATACTGTGTTTCTAGAGTAGTATTTGAAGTTTTTCAAAGGAGCTGGTTTATTTTCTGCAGAGGAACTGTTGATTTCTACTGCACAGCTCTTAAAGCCTGATTTATACTTCTGCATCATATTAAGGCTGCAGCAAATGCTCAAAGCTCTGTACCTATGGAGAAACCTTTGTACGTAGCCTGATGTACATCTGCTCAAAAATGTAACAACGCCCCGTCACTGGTCCGATGGGTAGCTTGGTGTTTCATACATTTACAACATTACCGGTATGCTAGCAGTTTCAATATCCTGCAGAAAGAAGAATGCTACAAGCCTTAGCTTCCATGTCCTTCCATATCTCCTTTTTGATAATTGCAGCATAAACAACAGCTGCTCGGTATTGATCAGCTCCAACATAATACTCTCAGTTTAAAAAATGGTGGGATTTATTTAGCAGATTGCTTCATCCATTGCTTCAGCCTGCAACAGTCACAGACTGTAATGCTGCATAACAATCATTGGACACTCAAATTGTGTTGATTAAAAGTTGGTGACAGACCCTTTTGCTCAAGAGGAAGAAGAGTTTTTAATCAACAGCTTTCTAATCTGTATTTCTTTGACGCCGCGAGACTCCATTCTTAAAATCCCTAATTCTACCTTAAACAGAATAAGCTAGTCTATCTAGTCCAAACTATTCCGTTGGTTAGTTTTTTTTCGTAAAATTTTTAACTTCAAACGCTTATTTTTGACACAATCAATAAAGTTCAATGTGTCCTGCGATATAAAATGATTGTTTTTTCTAATGGAATCTGGTGGCTTTGAAGAGAGCGAGGGAAGAGGGCTTTCTGTGTTACTCTGTAGCTACACATTACTGAAAGAAGAAGTAAATGTGCTCCTGTTTCTCTTTGCCTCTGCAGCAGACTCAGTGTCCTGCAGCTCGTGTCTGACAGACTGAAAATGTGACGCTCTGTGTGAACACCAAAGCGCTGCCATTTGTAAAAATGCTCCTGTGACATTTTGAAGAGGAGGCGCTGATTTCACTCAAACTTGACTTTCACCCTCTTCCTCGCTTCACACAGACAGCTGCAATACATAATTTCCCTTTTACATCAGCGGCTAACATTGACCACATTATCTGCTGCTAGCATTTAGCATTTAAGCTGACATTTTAGCAGTTTATCCGACGCGCTCACTCGCAGATGATAGAATGATCTCCAGCTGAAGATTAGATTCAACTAATTGGGAGGTTACAGGCAGCAGAGGGGGGCCGACCTGAGCGGAGGTGCAGCTATTACTCCTGTGACCTGACAGCCTGTAAAAGGAAAGATTTCACTCCATTCAGCTGAAGGACAAACTCATGGCGAGACGATAAATAAATAAAACGCAGAAAAGAGAATTTAAAGTGTCTCTGGGTGTTTGAGGACGACCTGACCAGAAACACAAAAACAAAACCTCGCCACTCTCACAGGGGAAAAAGTGCAACCCTGAGCACCTCGTCTCAGCAGAAAAAAAAATAAGAAAGAAAGTGCATTATGTACCTTGTTTCCAGGACAACAGAGTGGTCCTTTCAGCTCACCTTTTAACGTCTTCTACCTGGTTGTACACTTGTTTGCTCCGACCCGAGGGCCGCGAGAAGACTGTGAGCTGGAATCAAACCATGAAGAGTAGATGCAATTTGAGAGCGACCAAACAGCTGTCTTATTTTATACACTACACAATGTTTCATTCTAAAGCAGTCTTCCAGTTTGTTAAACATCTTGTTTACAGAGAAGAAAGAACACAAGCACATACCAAACTTACAAACAAGCAAAAACAGAACATCTTCCCCTTTGCAGCTATTAAAAAGTAATAAAAGATCCATTAGTAAAAATGCTTACAAAAATCCAATAAAATGAACAATTCAACATTTAGATGAAGAAAACAGGTCAAACTCTCCGTTTGTGGAAAAAGAAGAAATAAACGTTAAACTTTGTCATGTTACATTTATAAGCTGCTGTTTCTTTTTATCACACACTGTATATAAAGATGGACGACATGACAGCTCCCCAAAAGTAAAGCAAAAACATTTAGAACTTCCCCTGCTAACTGGCTGCAGGATAGCTCATAAGCTCCTCCTCCTCCCTGTGAACAGATGGGACATTGGTCAAACTATAAAATAAGAAAACACGACAAATGTTTCTCTGACATGGTTTCTAAAAAGTGTTTATTTTTCTGAGAGATTTGGTATTAATTATAATTGGTGATATAAATAAGCGCTGTGATTGACAGCTCTGTAGACTAATGAGGCTCCATCAGCTCTGTATGCACCAGACAGAGCTCAACAGCAGGGTTCCAAAAGTAAAAGTCCCATTCATTTTCTTCGTAGCGGATTTGATTATTAGTCATGTCATAACCATCTAAGGTAGATTTACCATGAGCTACCTGAGTGTGAAACGATGGTATGTGCTTTTGAAGACAGTAGGTTGTATACTATCAACCTCGTTTTAAGAAAAACATGGTAACTCACGATCTCTGGGAAAAGGTGGTTCGCTGCTAGTTTGCTACATTTTCTGTTTTTCCATTACAAGAAAATGTAATATTCTCATGTAGCTTGTAGTGTAGGTACAAGAAGTACATGTACACACTGACCCTGCGGTGGGCGTGTCATGCGTGCTTCTGGCTGTGATGAGTAACAGGACGAGGGGCTCAATATGAATGTAGTGATTACAAGCTGCAACAAACATTGATACTCACTCTAAGTCGTAGAAGCAGAGCCGCATGTGTGTAATACGTAAAGAATCCTCACTCAGTGAAAATCTGACAAGACATCAGATACATTTCTGCTGACACAGCTGCTGCAACACGCAGGCACGCACACACACACACACGCAGACTGAAGTGGTCTCATCTTCCTCTCTGCCGTTGTTCAAATGATCAGAAATTCCAGAGGTGTTTTTGTTTCACCTTTGTTGATAAAACGTCTTCATTACAACCTGACAGAATGTGTGTGTTTGAGGCGAACTGAAAAAGTCATGCTAACAGACACACACACACACACACACACACACACACACACACACACACACACACACACACACACACACACACACACACACACAAGCTGATTTAGCTCCTGAGACATTGGCTTGGCATTTCCAATATGCTGCCTAACTCAAACCCATTACACCCAGTGTGTGTGTGTGTGTGTGTGTGTGTGTGTGTGTGTGTGTGTGTGTGTGTGTGTGTGTGTGTGTGTGTATGTGTGTGTTCCTTTGAGTGTGTCCTGTAGTGAAATATGAACAGGTAAGCAGTATGCAGATCAATTGTGACTGTAAAACACCCCACTGCAGAGAGTGAGAGAGCGGATGAAGAGGGGGATAAACCACAACCCAGTTCAATTACTATGGCAACCACACCTCACCCTCCTTCCCCACGCTCATGTGATGTGTGGGGCTGCCCTTCCCAGAATTCCCTTCTGCTGCTTTCCTAGGAGAGAGGGAGAAAGTCGAGTCTCTGACAGTCGACGTATTCCTTCATTACAGCCTGCAGCAGTGAAACAGGCTGACACGGCTGCAATGTAACGCTTTGGGGCAACTGTACCTGATTAAAGTGTGTCCAATAAAAGCAACTGTTTTTGTCCCTGACAGGCTCTGATTGTTATTCTAAGTTTCTGGATCCCTCCATTCATTTATGCAAACAAGTGCTGTATTGTAATGGATCAGGGCTCACAGTTTTAAACACCAGTTTAACACAGACAAACTAACTCGTCAAGGCATTGGTAGACCAACAACTCCTGTGGTCTGCAAGGAAAAAAAAACTTTTTTGTCAATGGGGTCTAGTGTGTTTGTAGAGAGTGATGAAACAGCTTTTTGTTGTTACATAAATCACCTTCCTCTTTGGCAGAAAGGTCAATCTCTGTAGCGATCCTTTCTGAATTGTTTTCAGACACTTTGGGCTCAATCGCACGAGGCAACCCGCACCGTGCCCTAGCACATATGACCCCAAAAGACTAGATTGTTTTACTAGTGTGAGTGTGCGTGAACGGGCTCAAGCACAGTACACTTCCCTGGCCCTAGCAGTAGTAGGCCCTAGTTGGAGGAGGTGGGCTTCGGCAAGATACAGTTGACGCATAAGTACAAGCGCGGGAATGCATATTTGCTAAACGATGTAACCAAAGGGTTCACATTGGTCCAAACAGAGGACGGGTGTACTCAAAATCTGGGGCAGATGCGAATATTCAGTCAGCTAGACAAAACCATGGGGCTTTTGGATTAAGGCAAAAGATCCTTATGGAACATTTAAACTGTTATTAGTACTGCCGACCCACTGGACAAATGGAGAAAGTAAAAAAACCAAAAAAAACAACTGAAACTAACCTACTAAACGGGAGCGGGATAGGATGGGATTCATTCTAACGGGATTGGAACAGGATGGGATTGTCTTTTTACAACTCAGGCTCGGGATTGGAGAGGATGATTTTTTTGAGAGTTGGATGGGACGGGAGTGAAGAACCACTCCCCTGTCATCCCATAGTTGGAATCTTGTTTTTCATTTCAGACACTTTGAGCCCATGTTCTTATTTCCTCATATGGGGGCAAGGATGGGAGGGGGAGGAGGAGGGGGATGTGACAGATGGGTGTATCCGCTCGCCCTACGACCCATCCACACACACACACACGCTGGAGACATGGTGTGGGTGTGTGGATGAATGCATTTAGCGGATTTGCAAAGATCAAGTCCACACCTTATAACCCAAACGCTCACACACACACACACACACACACACACGCACACACACAGGCGCTCAGTGGGGGCATCAGGTTTGCTTCATATTCATCGTGACTGAAACTGTCGACGATTCATTCCAGTGCAAACAACATAAAAATGTTAAAGGAGGGGGGCGGGGTTGAGACCAGAGGGAAGGAAAGAAAAGGAGAGAACTGGACTGCTGTTGAGAAAAGAAGAGAAAAGAAGGATGTTATGATGAGAAAATAATCTGAATTAAAAAGATATAAAGGTTGAAAGGACAGGAAGGAGTAAAAGATGAGAAAAGACAACAAAAGAAAGACGAAACAAACAGATCTGAGGTGTTTTTTCTGTCAGGATATGATGCAACTCTTACATCCCTTTCTCTATCTTTTTTTCTTTTTCCATTTCAGGGTCAGATTGGGTTTTTATTTAGAATCCCCCTCAGACTTTCTTCTTTTGTCAATCCACGGCCTGGATTTATTTTTGCTCCTCTGTCTCACATCATTTGTTTCCACAAATATAAACAACAAAAAGCTGCAGCTGGAAGCAGACTGAGCTCTCAGGTTGCAGACACATATATGGGAGTTATCCAAATTAGGAGACAGGTCACAAAACACAACATTTGGATTTTTTCAGTCTTTAAATTATTGCAGACTCAGTTTCTTTTTCCCCCCCACTGTATATGCTTATCGCCCTACCAATGTAAGATTTAATAAAGATTGCAAACAGTTCTGAAAAGTAAATATTCTAAAAAATCTATCACTCGCTCCTTGAAACCAAGACTGCAGATCTTTGCAGAATAAAAAAACATCTGCATCCATCTTCATAAACACATTTCATGCCTTCCACTATACTGCAAGACTTTTCAAACTCTAAATCTGATCACATCCAAAGACATTTGAAGATTTTCCAAAGGCTGGGTAACTTACAGGGTCACGTTTTTACAAGACTCAAAACTAGATTGTTGTTGACATCATTTGGTACAATGCTCCTGCAAATTTGAAAGAGGAAAATCCAACAATGGAGCAAACACAGACACAGCTTTTGTCCACAGCTGCACTTGTACATTCAACAGTTCAACGCTAGCTTTGTTAGCATTATGAGCTTCATTGCGATGATCAAGGAATTTCCTCCCTCCCCGCTCTATGAACCTTCATGGCTGATGTTTTTTTTGCCTCTTTTGCTCTCAGACTATTTTCCCCGCATACAACAAAGGCCAAGTTAAGCATGACTGTTCAATGTGGCTTGGAGCATTATAAGACAGAAGAATTCTTTCGACACAGATTTCCTTCACTCACCTACAGATTTTTGGACATTAGCTGTATGGTGTATGCGTTTATGAATTTAGTTGGTCACAAAGAGCACTCCTGGATTCGATGACGATCAAACTGCTTCAACACAGATGCTGCTTTCAAATAAATGAAGGGTTGGATTGTAGGGTGTGAGTGTCACTTATAAAACCTCCCTCTGTGTGAATTTAAGCGTCTTTCTGTAGACGTGTTCCCACAGACAGACGGGGTATTTATATCTCTGACAGATGTGGAGCGAGCTGCGAGTGTCACCTCAGCAGCTGCAGAACGGAGAGCTCGACGGAGTGACGAGGAGTCTAAATGAGGATTTGAGAATCACACAGAGACGCCTGCCTGTGAGATGATAGCGACGACTCTCTGTCGGTGTAATTACAGAAGAATTAAGACGCAATAAAATCAGAACAAAATGAACGAGACAGGGGTTTGTTTGTTGTAAGAAGGAGGCGATTCTTTTCAAGACGTGACAGGTTACAGGTCACAGCCACAGCTGCAGTGAAGAACACGGGAGTCAGGGATCAGAAGTCTCATGAACAGGAAGTGATGTCATTAACAAGGCATCATCGTGTCAGAAAGACAGATAGAGAGACAATTTTAGATTGATGGACTGTTCCTGTGTGTTTGTGTTCATGTGTGTGTCAGCAGCAGATACAAGGTGAAGGCCTGTATGAGAGACAGGCCTTCTAAAACATTTTAATAAATTAGTAAGTAGTATAGATTTAAGTAAAAAACATAATCTGAGCTGCGTCTTTTTGCCCTGTTAAATCATAGAAATGCATGTTTCCTATTTCCATTTCATTGTCCCTTATTTTTTTTACGCGTTGGAATCACATATTTTATTGCTAACACTTTGAAAAGTGTCTATTTACAATAAAGCAATGTGGAAAAACGTAAAGACTTGCAGGATATATAATGGGGTCTAAATCGTAGCTGCTGCCACCTGGTGGCTATTGTATGTTACTACAAAATACAGTTTGGCGAATACGTTAACAAGCAAACTCTGACATTGACAGAAAACATTCAGGTGAGTAAATCCAGAAGAAAAATATTCGAAACGGAGTGATTAAATTGATTGTATTTAGCAACTTGCAATGTTTCCAGCATTTGTACATTACTGAAAAATACAGTTCGGCAAAGAGATTAACATATATCTAATAGGGTCAGAAATGCACCTGTATCTTATTTTAAATTACACAAAAGAACCTGGCAATTGCCTGTTGTATGATTTTCTTGTCTTCAACTTTTGTTGTAAAGCATCACAGTGTTGTTTTTTAAGATCTTCTGGAGTCTGGTTTCTGTCATGAATATGATCTGCAGCTGTGGCTCAGAAGGAAATCCTTTTAAAAGAAAAATATAAATAAAACCAACCCTACTATGAAGCTTTCGGAAGCTGTTATATCTTTAAATTCAAGTTTCTGTCGGTTTGTGTTTTTTCATTGGAGTGTAAATGTTGAATTTTTCTACAACTAAAAACAGTGTGTGACATGTCACGGCTTCTGCCTGTTTAGTCAGTCAGTCAACCAGTCAAACAGTTTCCTCATGAATCATGGCAAACGGAGCAAATCCCAACATGCAGCGGGGGAAGTCGACAGACTAGAGACATGGTATAAAATAATCGGCTAAACGGCTGAGACAGAGGCTGGACGTGATGCAACCAATCAAAGATCAGATTTAAATCAAAGTCAGCAGCACAGAACTCATCTGAACTTCCTTGTCCTAACATGAATCAGTGAAGGTGGATATAGAACTTTCTGTGTAGAATCAAAAACTTGTTCAACATTAGATATCCTAAACAGCTACTTTAAAAAACCCAACCAGAATCAACAGAGAAGACCCATAAAACACTCTTAAATACCTTAAACATTCCTAAGTTGGCCCTAAATTTTCCAAAATGTCTTTAAAACATTGTGATGCTTTACAACAAAAGTTGAAGACAAAAAAAAATCATACAACAGACAATTGCCAGGTTCTTTTGTGTAATTTAAAGGCCCCATATTACGCTTTTTCTGGTTTTATATGCCCTTTAGTGTGTTTTCCAAGTGTCCTGTGCATGTTTAGACACATCTATGTGCAAAAATTCAAAGTCTGCTTCTCCTACCTCCTCCTGTTAGCTGTAGCATTAGCCGCATGTAACGCTCGGTTCTAGCCCCCCTCGATAAAAGTTTGTCAGTGCGGCGTCATTGTCAGTGTGAGATCACTGATCTAAGCCCATTGGCTCGTTGTGGCAAGCCCTGCAGCTCATGTTGAAATTTCCGAGACGCGTGCTGAGCAACTGACCAATAACGACGGAGCGGATCGGCAGACCAATCAGAGCAGACTTGGCCCACGTGGGGTCTAACAGTGTGGGCTCAACAGAGTGTAGCTGACGGACTCAGAGCGTAGAGGGAGCAAGGACGAGCAGTACATGAAAACAGACACTTTTTTCAGACTTTAGCTATTGTGAACGTACAAAAGTAGGTACATAGATTAAATATATGAACCCCAAAAAGGGCAGAATATGGGCTCTTTAAAAGAAGATACAAGTGCATTTTTGACCCTACATATGTTAACCTTGTCTAAGCTCAAATAGATCTCCCCAAAACAAATTTCAATTTCCACAAGCAGCTCTAAAACATCATTTAACCTTCTGGCATGACCTTGAATCTGCCTCAAATGTCACTGATGCTGGCTCCAATATTTACAATCCAAAATAGAAAATCTCAATCTCCTTGAATCAGCCTAAAACAGTTCTGTGTGTGTAAAATCTGTCTGTGGCAGTGTTTGCTGTCTCTCTGCACGCACAGGTCTGCTGCAGCAGAGGTCACTTTGTGTCTCTGAACAAGATCCAATCAACTCTGAGCAGACACACAGGAGGGTAAACCCCTCAGGACTCCCACCTGAGAGAGAGAGAGAGAGAGAGAGAGAGAGAGAGAGAGAGATAGAGAGAGTGTGTGTGTGTGTGTGTGTAGAAAAATATATATTGTGTGCGTGAGAGAGTCAGTAGGTGCGAAGGTGTCTTTAAAGTAATCTAGCACTCTGTGTCAGTTTGACGTCTGAAGGACAAAAGAGTCAGTCTGCAGAAAATAAAAGAAACGCGTGTTGGACAGGAGGAGCGGCTCACATTTAACCACTTAAATTGTTGTTGTTTTTTTGCGCTAATTACTTTAAATCCCAGCTCTGCAGGAGAGCGTGACGGAGGAGGTTTTATTATCACAGCACACACAAACACACCCCAGGCCTGAAACAACACACACACACACACACACACACACACACACACACACACACACACACACACACACACACACACACACACACACACACACACACACACACACACACACACACACACACACACACACACACACACACACACACACACACACACACACAAGATCATCATGTAATGAGTTATTTACTTTTCGGATTGTGTTGTTCTCTCATGACTACACAAAAACACAGCGATGCTGCTCGTGGCAGCCACCTGCGTCGGGCCCCAGATCGGTAGGGGGCCCCTGAGGGCTGACAAACTTTAAACCACAGCAGTGGCTCCAAATGTGCAAAGTTTGCAATGACAGTAGGAAACCTCCCTGAGGGGGCCCCGTCTGACAGCACTCACTGACAAGAGCAGCATGTGTCATTTCTGTGAAAACCAAAGTTTGTTGATTATAGTCACAGCAGGGAATGAAGAGGGAATATTAGGGGAAAAGAAAGAGGCTGATGGCCTAGCGGTTATTTCACACCCCAATGTACGGAGGCTATGTTCCTCCAAGCGGGTACCCTGGGTTCAAATCTCACCTGTGGCTTCTTTTTTTTCCATGTCATTACCTACTCTCTCTCCTAGTTCCCTACTTTATCCACTTTTCTGTCTAAACAAACGTGAAAGCCAAAAAACGAAATGTGAAAAAAGAAGTGGACCTGAAAGTGAAATAAATAAAACAGTATATCATACACTGCTGCTTTAGCCTAACACTTGAGTAACTTAACTTCTTGTAGCTTTACATTATGGCGTTCATTCTTTGACGTTTGACCTTAGTCAACTAGCTAGCAAAGCATAAAAGAGCAGCTAACAGGTTCTTCCATTGGTTCTCGATCAAACATTTACACGAGCGACAAATACGAATCAGGAATCATCAATCTGACCTCCATTCAACAAACAAAAATGTTAAAAGTAGCTTCCTTCACATTTGGAGGACAGACCTAACAGACCTTATTAATTATTTCAGCAGATATAAGACCCGTTAATGTGAGTACGTTCCTTTTTCAGGTTCATACAGCTGAAGGAATCCAGAGTGAAGTCTCTGTGTGACTTATTATTTACAGTTAAACTGAGACTCACCAGAAACAGATGGACACGTGGCGCTCCTCTGAGGACTGGAGTGAAGCAAGAAATGAGAAAAGTTTATTTTGCAGACAGATCTGGAGGGGATGAATCTTTTTTTGATCTGAACCCACTGTTGCTTCTCAAGTAGCTGTTTGGACTGTAAACAATGCAGCGCAAAAAAAAAAGGAAGTCTGAGTTGGAAGTTGTTACATTTTTACGCTGGTTACATCAGAAATACCGAGAAGTTCACCATATGTCACCTTCAGACGATAGCTGACGCGCTCTATGATTGGGTCATGTTCTGATTATGTCTTATTTAGGTAATACGACAAACAAAGTGTGCGTTTTCCTTGAAACAAGCTAAATACATTTATCCTGAATATATACCGTAAAGTTTTCAGCTTTCACGTTCAAACTAAATGTGAACATCGGTTTACATCAGATGAAATGTTCATGTAATTGATAACTTTTACTTTTTTTAGTATGCCATTGATACTTTCTGTTAGAAATCTGGAATCTGTTATTAAACATTTAAGTGTGTATTGACCGTGTGTGTGTGTGCGCGTGTGTGTGTGTGTGTGTGTGTGTAAGCATGGCCTCAAACTGTCAGAGCTCAGTTTTAACTCGACCAGAGTGACGAGCAGAGCCATCGAAGGCAGACAGCCTCCCACTGCATGATTGGCACAGTGCCCTTTGCCTGTAACTGTGTGTGTGTGTGTGTGTGTGTGTGTGTGTGTGTGTGTGTGTGTGTGTTTGTGTTTGTGTGAGAAGTTCCAGTATGCCAGTGTATGATGGTAGCAGTCTAAGCCAGCGTATCGTCTCGGCACACTGACAGAGAGCTGGTTATTATACTGTGTGTGTGTGTGAGAGAAAGAGTGTATTTTCTAACGAGCTGTATTTAAATTAGTGTGTGTGAGCGCGTGTGTGTTTGTACAGTATGTGTGTGTAAAAACTCACTATGCAGAGAGCTCCCAGGATTCATTGCAGGGCTGACTGGAGTGACAGGCGAAGCCATTTAATGCCTCAACACTGGCAGAGAATAACTGACAGAGTGGCATTTGGATGGCTCCGTGTGTGTGTGTGTGTGTGTGTGTGTGTGTGTGTGTGTGTGTGTGTGTGTGTGTGTGAGAGGATCTGCAGAAGGGTGTGACATGTTAGGAGGGAAAAGAGGTTTACAACTGACGATCAGATACATTTATAAAAACTATTAAAATATTGGACAGTAAGAGCTTGCCAGCTTGTCCTCTGATTACCGTAATGGCCTGAATATAAAACGACCTCCAGATTTTCAAAACTACTTTTTAGAAAAAGGTTAATTCTGTTATGCAGCTGCTGTCTGTATCTTCTTTTCTAACATATTCAGAGTAAAGGCTTTTATCAAAGAATAAGAACAGAATAAGAAAAGTTTAAACACAGGAGCAGCAAAAACTGAAATAAACTAAACCGGATGGACTATTTTTTGATTGATATAAAATGTCTTAATGGTACAAAAAGTCACCCAAAATATCACAACCCTCAAAACTAATCATATCTGCCAGATTAAATAAAAACTAGCCAAACTTTTGATTTTGGCTTCACTGTGAATTTTAGCCAAAGTTACTGCCAGAGACTGAACGTTATCTAAAATTAAGATGCTGTGTTTACTGTGCAACAAGTCAAACTCTGAAAATCTGTGGGGAGAGATTTAATGGTGGAAACTTTTTGAGCATCAAGTATAAATGTGTGATTCTGAAGAGGCATACAGGATATTACATGAAGCTTAATTAGAATAAATCAGTTTAAGGTTATTTTACTTTTACTCTGCCTACAGATTTTAATGAATTATTGTGAAAGTGAAACCTTGTTTTTTTTTATTATGTTTGGTATTTATGATTTTTCAGTTCTAAATAGATTTAAAAATGTGGGAGGCCGCGGACATTAGGACAGTTCCAACCAATTACGACATAGTAATCCTCTGACGAACACTTGACGATTTGGCCAGACCGTGAGACCACACACCTGCCCTGTAAAGATTTCACAGTGGCGATTCCAAAGTAACTCAAGTAAATGGAGAGGTGTCTCTTCTTCGGGTTGTAAACAATAAAAACACACAGTGAGAACAATGTGGGAAACAGATTTAATGTCCAAACTAAAGATTCAAACCTTGAAAAAACTAAAACACAAAACCAAAGCTTCAGGTAAAGCAACAAATACTTTCCGCTTAAAATAACAAAGAAAACTTTTTATGGTTCTTAGAGTTCATGTTTTTGTGTGTTCAGTGTTTATTCATGTTCAGATAAAACTAATATCTTTCTCTGTAACTTCAGGCTGAAGTGCTTGAAAACTGACTACTTTTTAATTTCAGATTTAATTATTTAATATGCTACAGTCTGTATGTCAATACAGCAAAAATCAATTAAACCTCATGTAAATATATTGTGGAGGAAAGACTTCCTAAACAGAGACTGAAGTCAAACTCCCTCTGGGTTTGTTGTTCTCAGCTTTCTGTTCACACTGACAGGACTTTCATCTGCTTGTTTTTGTTAACCAGAGGCACGAACACATACTGAGTTCATTTCAGTTGTGTTCTTGCGATGTTAATTAATTTTCTCGTTATTTGGAGATATCGAAAGTTGTTTTCTCGAAATAACGGAAAAAACATTCTGGTGAACTAGAAGACAAAACAGGACTCTGCCTACTGTTATCGGCCAGACCACAACATGGTAAGTTTAGATTATCTCTATGTTTGTTTGTGCTCCTGACACTCTGGAAATACAAGATAGATAGGTTGATGCTAGCCGTAAACCTGAGAGAGCAAAATGAATTAAAAGTATGGATGCAGGACCGCCATAGGCATCTATTTCTTAGCCTGAAAAGAGAAACACAGGAGAGAGGAGGAAGTTCATACCGTATATGTGTGTGTGTGTGTTTCTGTGTGAGTGTCACGTGTGAATGTGTCAGTATCTGCCCTGAACGCCCAACTCAGTCTGGGCGGAGCGTTCGATTTGCTCGTGGACGAGTCTGACCTCCTGCTGGGACAGAGTCCGCTCCATGTGACGGTAGATGATGCGGTAACACTGACTCCGCCTCCTGGTCCTGAGAGAGAGAGAGAGAGAGAGAGAGAGAGAGAGAGAGAGAGAGAGAGATACTTAGTACCTCTTTCACATTTTCCCATTTAAATGTATTCCTCAAAATATTTCATACATTCAAAGATATTTTTTAGTTTCAGTCTTTGTCTTCTTTTTTAACCTAAATTAATAACCTGTAACCACCTTCATTATTAAACCGAAAGTCAGCGTGAATAGTTGATTCTCATCGGCTACAGATTGTTAATGACCTCCAATAACTAACCAAGCAACACCTTCCCCCTCACATGACATTTTCCTTTCCTGCTTCTTTCCTCCTCTCGCCATCTTCCTCTGCATGTTCATCTTTCCTCCTTTTCCCCATTTCTCTCATCTCATAGCCCTTTTCACATATGGAAAGACCCTCACCATCTCCTCCTCCTTTTCCTTCCTCTCTCACCCACTTTTCTATCTCCTTTCATCTTCTCCCCCCCTCCCACACCTCTCGTTTTCTCCCTTTGCCTAGTTTCTTTCCACAAGGGGACAATACAGTAAGTGTATCGTATCGTAAAACTCCTCATCCTGTCACCTCTTCTTTCTCTTCATCCCATTTTCTTTACCCAATTCTTCTCTGCTCCTCCTCCTCCCTCCCATTTTTCCTTCCCTTGTCTCCTCGTTTTATCTCCTCATGTCCTATAGATCTTTTTCTCCTCTTCTTTAATCCTGTTCCTCCTCCACCAGTCGGCAAAGTGACATAAGGAGCAATAAAACACAAACACACACACACACAATAACTAAATACAACACAATACAACCCCTCATCTCTCTCTCCCCCACTCTCTCACCCTGCATTCATTCTCTGCCTCTCTCGCCCTTTTGAAGCTCGTAAATAATTGAACATCAGTATTTTTCGGTGGAAATGTCAGAGAGGGAGAGAGAAATACAATTCTTACTTTTGTGTGCACGCACGCACGCACGCACGCACGCACGCACGCAGCGCACACACACACACACACACACACACACACACACACACACACACACACACACACACACACACACACACACACACACACACACACACACACACACACACACACACACACACACACACACACACACACACACACACACACACACACACACACACACACACACACACACAGTGAATGGTATTTCATGTGATAGACTGTGTCGTTGTTGAATAATTGATGTCTCCATTATCCAGCCCACATGGCTGGAGGGGGGCGGGGTCGATACAGTACCACCTGTAACACACACACACACGCACGCACACACATGCACACACACACACACGCAAGCACACACACACACACACACACACACACACAAACACATGCTGCAAAGTTAACAGGAAAACGTGCCATAAATATGCACATGTTACATTATGCATGAAGTATAAATGAAAAATTCTGTCATACATGAATAAACACACACACACACACACACACACACACACACACACACACACACACACACAGAAACAAACACACCAACACAGTGGTATGCATACAGGCGGATGGATGGAGGAATAAGGGAAAGAAGACTGAAGATGAGTGATGAAGATGAAGGAGGAGCAGTTAACCTGCAGCTCCGATTATATAGATACTTCAATCTACAGTACCTGAGTTTTTTTTAAACAGCGTATCTCTGACGTATCTACTTCTTCATCACCTCTCTAAAAACAATATGACTCAATGGACTCTGTAAATTGGTAAATCGACTTGTGTAGTGCTTTTCTTGTCAACATACTGCTCAAAGCTCTTTTACACTGCAGGTCACACCCATTCACACACTGATGGCAGAGGCTGCTGTGTTCAGAGTCCAGCAGTATTAACTAAGTCATTCATCCACACTCACAACCCAAAGACTAAGCAGTGGGAGCAACTTGGGTTTAGGTGTATTGCCCAAGGACACGTCGCCATGTGGCTGCAGGAGCTGGGGATTGAACATCAGACCTTCCAGTTGAGACACGACCGACGCTACCACTGAACCACAGGAACTTTGTTTGAGCAAGTTTTAAAGTGTCCTTGGGTCAGTTTGGTCCAGAGAGAGATCATACGAGGAGAAATATCGCCCTTAACCTACAACTTTTTGTTAATTCAGACTCCAAAATATTTTTAAAATAGGGAGCAGGTTTTCAAATGAAATCAGGAACAGATCTCTTAAGATGACTGATTGAACTACATCAGTTATGGACACCTGGAAATCTGATCCACTCACAAAGAAAGTGTTCTTTGTGTGCTTTCAGTTGTTTTCGGGTCATGACTCACAAGAGATATTCAATTTCTGGCTCAATTGCAGCAATTTGGCTTAAAAAATGTATCCTAACTGCCTGAATGAGCGCTGCTGCAGCTCCAACATGTGTCTGCGTCAGAGTTTTTATGAAGCAGGTGACACACCTCTGCCACAGCAGCATAATAAAGCCTCCAACTCCTAAACCGAGCAGCTTTCATTTGTGCTTTCCTAAAGGGAAAACGATGATCAAGTGTAGCTGTGTGAACACACAGAGAGGAGGATTTTCATCCAAAGCAATTAAAATTCTATGAATAGCTCGCTGCACCAATTTAATCTAAACTGAGACAGATGAGATGACAACTAATTTTTTTGTTCAGTCTTAGTCACATCCAAGTTTAAGCAAGGGTTTGTCTTGAAATGAGGAGACGCTCACAGAGGGAGATCTGTAGGTTTTATTACAGCTGCTCGGATAAATGGGTTCATTACAGAGTGGATCGTTTGATGGTTACTAGGCAACACTAAATTAAAAACTAAAGGGAAATACAAGAAAAGAACATTAGTTGTAAATGCACATTATATCTTTTTCATATATTTTCATATTGGGTTTTAATGTAATGTGATGCAAACTTTGCTGCATTAAAAACCACAAACAAAATAACTCCAGTAAATTATCTGCTATCATGATCCAACATCTGTATTTGTAGTTTATTTGTGATTCTTTTGAACCATCGTTTATTGTTGTGCTTTTAGTTGACCTTGGCTACGTCATCTATTACATTTATTTTAGTTGGTGTATTGCTACTTAATAAAGTTATAGCTAGTATTCTCTAATTGTAATTTTCTACTTATTTGTGGAATAATTTGGACCTGCAAGATTTGGGTCCAAATGATAAATCACAATTTTGTATTTTATTTTTTACCAATATTGAGATCGTGATTATTAATCACAGCTTTTTTGCCGGTGTGCGCGTCTTTGTGTGTGTGTGTGTGTGTGTGTGTGTGTGTGTGTTTGGAGAAAATAAATAAAGGGAATCAAGATGAGCAAATAAAAGTCACGTTTCAACTAACAGTAATAGTAGTTAGAGAACGTAAACCTTACATGATTTAAATAGGTTAATGTATTTCTTTTAATATTTTCAATATAGACAACCACACAGAATGTTTCAACAGGCTAAGAATCCATTTTAAATGTAAATAATCGCCGTCAATCATATTTCTTTGATCGTGAGAAGGCCAAAATCGTGATTGCTATTCAAAATCAATTTATTGTGCAGGCCTTGAGCAAAGCCTGCTGATTGGCCGATTAAACTCTGAATACAAAGGTTATGGAGAATCTGTTAATAGAAATGATAAATTATAAATCATGTGGCCCAGTTACTTTTGTTTGTAATTTTATTTAAAAAATTATATTAGCAATGACACACGCAGTAAGACAACAGTAAGAGGTCAGGAGCAGAAGGAGAGCAGGAAGCTCAGGTGGGTTCAGAGGAGGACAAAAAAACATGGCCGACAGCTTCACAGCCAAAACATGAAAAAAAGGAGGAAAAAAATACGTCTAAAAACACGATCGATTTGATGTCAGACTCAAGCAGATGGTGGGATGGGAAAGAGACGGAGGAGAGATGAAGGGATGGGAGTGTAACGTTTCACTCAGAGAGAGGGGGCGAGCGAGAGAGAGTAAGTGACAGAGAAACAGAGAGAGAGAGAGAGAGAGAGAGAGGGGGGTGTTGATGGACAAGCCTGAAAGAGGAGTGTTGGGTTTCATTCAGATGGAGAGAAAAAGTGCGTATGAGATGGAGAGAGCGAGGGAGAGAGAGAAAGAGGAAGATCGATTAACAGAAGGAGGTGAAGATGAGAGGAAACTCCAGCAGCTGCCAACGCCCTTGAAAGCACTGTGATGCCTTCAAACGGAGAGGGGGAAACCAGGAAATCTGATTCTGTAAAACCCTGAAGAGGGAAGGGAGGAATACCTTGTTTGTATATCACTTCCTCCGATCCCCACGTTCTCCTTTTGATGTTCATCATCCCTTGTTTTGTTCCCGTTTTCCTTTTTATCATCTTCACTATTCGTCTTTGGTTTCTGAGGTGAGGAGACTCAAACCCCCCCGAGGTTTCCTCATCTCTTTTAAATACAAATCTGACTCCTTTCTTCTTCTGTGGATTTGGTATCGTTTTTTTTGTTTTAAATCCCAGTGTGTACGCCTGGGAACAGATACAGAAAGCTTTTGAGGCTAGAAAATGAAACCCATATTATGTATATGTTTGTTTCCTCAGATATTCAGTTAGTTCTTGGCACACGTTTGGTCCCTTAGTACCAATCAAGTATTGTTGGAACGCCAATTAAAGCTAAACTGAAGGATGATCTGGAACATTTAAACCTGGGTACTTTATTTAGGATATTTTGGGCTGAATGGCCGATTGCCGTATTTTCCACTAAGAGGCTCAGATTGTTATTCTAAAGGTCTTTACACTCTGAGTCTGATAAAATACGTTACAAATAGAAACCTTTCTATGAATTTCAGTTTCCAGACATAATGTAGTAATCAAACTTTTTTTCTTTTTTTTAAAGACGTATTTTTGGGCTTTTTGTTCCTTTAATGGAGAGTGGGTAGAGTTGGAAATCAGGGAGAGAGAGAGAGGGGAATGACATGCGGGAAAGTAGCCACAGACCGGACCCGAACCCGGGGGCCGCCTGCCCGGAAGACCACAGCCTCCACACATGGGGCGCTCACCAACCACCGCGCCACCAGCGCCCCAGCCAAGATCACGTTTTTGTTCATTTACTCCTTGTATAAGAAAAAGACTGGGGTCCGTGACAGGAGCAAGGAGAGTTTCAACCTGTTTAGGAGGGAGCTGCGGAATTATCCCGATTGTTTTCAGGTGTGTTAGAGGATGTCCGTGGTCCAGTTTCATACGCTGTTAGCTATACTGGAACCACTGGAACCACACATTAAAAAGAAGACTACCAATTTCCACATAACAATTAATCCTGAAAATTAGCTGGCAGGTTGTTTGAGGTAGGGACACACACACTGAACATTCAACAACCCTCTAAACAGTTTGGACGGATGCGAAAAGACGCAAGAAATCCAACGTGTTCCAAAGAAAAGTCAGCGTGCAAACATACTTAACACATCATGAGATTGCATTTCTTTAATGTGTGGCAAATATCGGCCGAAAAATAAAACGGACTCATTGCGCAAACGCCTTAAGTGTCCGACAACTTTACAAAAGGATCTCAAGAGATAAAGCTTTTTGTAGAAGAGGAACATGATTTTTCAACCACAAATAGATGTTACGTCACTCCATGTGAAGACAACAAACCCCCGTAGGGAAATTATATATTTCATCATACAGAACATGGGAGTTGTCGGTCTACCCATCTTGATATGTTACTTTGTTAAGACTGTTGTGTGGTACATGAAGTTTGTGTCTCATCAAGCTCATCTATAGAGACTGGGGTAGATCAGCTACTCCCACAACTTCCATCTCGTTGTGAGGATTTGGAGTGTAAAATGATTATGTTATGTCACACTTTGTGTTGCATGACTCATGAGTTGCTTGTCTACTGTTGCCTCGATTTGTCGTTTTGTTGTTGTAGGACTTGTTGGTGTTTCTGAGTGGTTTTCAGCCAATACATCATTTGTGACACACATGTAGACAAACGTGGGAAAAACAACATTGGGGCAGCAGTAGACAAGCAACTCCTGTGAGTGGTCGTGGTGAACACACAGAGAATCTCCACAACACACTGAAGCAGTATTCTTTTATATTTTATATTATTTCTTTCCTCCATTTCCAGCTTGAATTGAACTTTAACTGATCTGGAGGGAAACTAAGCTGTCAGACTGGATATTTCTAACTGATAAAAGTAGTGCAGCTTTGAAGGGAAAAAAACAAAAAACATGACGGCAGGAAATTAATAAATAATAAAGTGAAATTCAAAAGTGGTAAGTGAAGAAGACAGAAGGGAGATTGCTCTGGATTAAATTAAATCAACAAGGTCTGGAGACATTTGAACATTTGTAGGGGATTTAATTTATTTATAGCACTGTTGGATCCATTTCTCCTTTTTTCTTCATCAATCATTTATACTGCTCTCTTTTCAGATGATTTTAACAGATTATTCCTGCTCCTGTTTACCTGAACAGAGTTGAAAAAAACAGATAATCCCATAAATCTCCCCTACCTCTTTTTCTCTATCTGTCTTCCTTAGTCCATCCCCCTCAGTGAGCCAAAAAGAAGCCAAATCAATTAGTATTCTATTAAGTGGCCATGAAGTGTAAGTGTGTGTGTGTGTGTGTGTGTGTGTGTGTGTGTGTGTTGTAGGCTCTCTCTTCTCGTTAATCCCACCATTTAGATCCTCCCTAATTGGGACAGACAGTCAGACGGAGGATGGGAGGACAACCAGAGGGCAGGAAGGAAGAGGAGCTTCAACCACGGCCGGAGAACACAAACACACTAAAAACCAAGTATAACACGTACAAAATCTATAATACCTATTCCATTATGGGAATAAATGTTGTTATTATGAATATCAATTGATTCATCAGTTGTATGTGTTTTTAAAAATACAATAGAAATCTTCTCTAACAAGCTGACAGAGACAAAATAGTTGAAAATTTGACAGAAACATAGGGTGAGATTTAAAAGCATCTAACCTGAAACTCTTTTTACTTCTGAACTTTTATACCCAAGGAGACTGCCAACATTTCCCAGAATGCCTCATGCCCAGCACAAGGTTTTCTATTACATCAGGTTCTCAACTGGTCTAGCCTCAGGACCCAACAACAACTCCTCCGTGAGAAGTGGTGACCCAAATTTCTTATATTTTTCCATCATTCAGATTTGTTTGGACCTCAGACGGTATAAAACATGTGACAGAACAAAGAGACAGAATAAAAAAAACATGTGTTTTTATAGAGCTTCATAGACTTTTTGACACATTTCTTTCCAGAACCACTCAAAACGGCTCTGCGACCCACTTTTGGGTCCCATTACAGTAACAAGCATGAGAGTTCAAACAAATGACAACTTGAGTCGTGCCTCCAAATATTCTTTGATTTAACTCTTTACAGTGTGATTGATTACTTTTGTGTCACATTGCAACCCTAGAAAAATATCTGATATCTGAGGGACTGACACTAAACATGACATTAGCAGAATCCTGACTTCGCTGAGCTCCAACAGTAGTTTTGTGGAGAGTTATTCTTTAATATGGCTGATTAAAACACTAATGGTATTAATGTATGTCCTGATGATGCTCTGTTCATTTCATGGGAAATGGGACGGTATTTGAAGATGTCTGCTTTTGACTTTTCTTCTGATCGGAAAGTCTGACGGAAAAGAAATAAATGCATAAATAAAAAATGGCAAACAAAATCAAACAAATCCGGGAGGCGGATATGCAAACGACTGCCTCCGTCTGAAGCCGGCCTTTTAGTCTGCAGAGCGAACACGGCTCCTCTCTGCCTCAGTTGTTTATTTGGCCTTTTTTTTGTGAGGAGAGAAGGCGCGGCGGCCTGTGAGAGCAGCCTGTGATCTATTAATACATCTGCATAAATTAGTCAGAGGCGCTCTGTAGCTGTTAGCTGGCTGTGCAGGGGCTCTGGCTCCAGTCCGCAAAATCCACCAGGATTCTGTCCACAATCTGGCGTTTATCGGGAGGAGACGGCGAGTTTGATGCTCCCTCAGGGAGAGGTTTGTCTGATCTCTGCTGCTCCTCCAGACTGAAGTCTGAGGACACAGTCTGGGCAGGGTGGAGGTCTCAACTCAGGATGGTCAGTTAGAGCGTTCCGAGCGGTTCTCTGACATCTGCTTCTCTAAAACACATGAATGACCCCGTCATCCAGGATCACGTATTCCAGCGCACTGTGTCCCAGTTTTTTAAAGTTAAACTAGATAAGATCAACCTGACACAGATACAGACTTCTGTGAATTACCAGATACATATTACCAGTGCTTTAAATGGGACCCCACACTACATACTCGGCCCACAGGGGCGCTAAAATCCACACAAACAACTTGCTGTGGTGCTCACAGCTGCTTGTAATAACCGTACTGGCCCCAATATAAGATGACCCTGATTATAGGACGACCCCGATTACCAAGAAAAAGCGACAACCTCCGATGCTGAAAAATGTGGAAGTGCAAAATCCTGCAGTTTGTCGAGGGTCCGCTTGAGGCTGGCTCCAGCGTACCCTGAATTCACATAAATGCCTGTTTTTACAGCAGAAATTGACATGTGTACAGCCTGGTACAAATCTGATTACGAGGGTTGATTCTTTAAGTAACGCATTTGTTTTGAATTTATGAATGATACATGTTATCCATAGTTAGGCGCGTAGCTGACATGATTGACAGGTGAGCGCATTTTTTTATTTTATTTTTTTATTTTATTTTTTTATTATTTTATTCGTGAAATAACAAAACAAACAGTGACACAAAGGACAAAAACGGGGAGGACAATTTTACAGGCACACAGAGAGAAAAAAGAAATGAAAACAAAACAAAACAACAACAAAAAAACTGGGGGAAAAAAACAAACAAGCAAAGAAAAAAAAAAAAGGGGGGATGGGCAGAGAAAATAAGAGTAAATAAATAAAAACATAAAACTCAAGTTTATATTAATGCAGGAAGAAACAAAAACAGAAAAAACACTAGAGAAGTTGTATAAAAATGAACAGATACAAAGTAGTAGTGGTAACAGATATGGTGATTATTGTTATGATGGTAGTGAGAACAGAAGTGTTTTGTAGTTGATTGATTAAGTTGATTGATTAATTGGGTTGAGAGCTCTGGCTTACAGGTGGAGGTGTTTGTAAATGTAATGCCCTAATAAGAGGGGTCCAGGTTGCTTCAAAGTAATGAGTTTGGTCTTGGAGTGAGGCTGAGAGCTTTTCCATTAATATGTATTCTGATAGGATGTTTAACCAATGTGATATGTTAAGTTTGTGTCTAGTTTTCCAGTTCATCAATATGGTCTTTTTGGCAGTGCTAAGGGCAATGAGTATAGGTCTGGGGCTACTGGTTGCTGGGTTGATTACTGACAAGTCTCCCAGTAAGCACAGTAAAGGTGATAATGGAAGGCTGCACCCCAAAAGATTGGACAATCTGACGATGACCCCCTCCCAGAAGGTACGTACAGGGGGGCAATCCCACATGGCATGATAATAGTTATCTGTTGCGTTGAGTGTGCAGGATGAGCAAATGTCTGAACCAATAAGTCCCATTTTGTATAATTTATGTTGGGTGAGATGAGCTCTATGTAATACCTTGTATTGAATTAATACAAGGTTAAGTAAGTTAGTATGAGATGAGACCAGTATTTGGCATTAGGGTTGATCAACAGGTCGTTCTCCCATTTTTGAATAGGAAGTGATATTGTTGTATCTAATTTTAATAAAAGTTTATATAGTTTAGATAATACTTTTTTTGTGCCTTTGATCTTGTGTATTTCTTCTACCAGTGCTGGAGGTCGTAGGTAATTGCTTGTGGTATTGATTTTGGATTTGAGAACAGATTTTAACTGGAGATAGTGAAGGTACTGGTCAGTCCTAATGCCATAAATTCTGACAAGGTTTTCAAACGAGATGAGGTTGTTATCATGGAAGATGTGAGCTAGGTGTGTAATTCCCTTTTCTTTCCAAGTGACAAAGTTGAGAGGTGAATTGTTTAATGTAAAATCAGGGTTGTGCCAGATGGGGGTATATTTACAGGGAGTCAGTGTAGATTTGGTGATTTTGATGATTCTCCACCAAGCTGTCAAAGTTGTAGAAATGGCATTCATTTTTGAAGCAATTGTGACGTTTAAGGCTTGTGTTCAGGAATGGGAAGTCTGATAGTGATATATCTTTACATTGGGTTTGTTCTATTTCTGTCCATGAATAGTTTTGTGTTTTATAGTTAATCCATTTGGTGATGTACTGTAATTGGTTTGCGAGGAAGTAGAACTGAAAATTAGGTGCCTCTAGTCCTCCTGTGTCTTTACTTTTTTGCAGTGTAGTGAGTTTAATCCTTGTTTTTTTATTTTTCCAATAGAACTTATTTATTACGGAGTCCAGCGATTGAATCCAGTTGGTGGTGGGTTGGGTTGGGATCATTGAAAAGAGATAATTTATTTTTTGTAATATTATCATTTTGACTGCAGCTAGTGGCAGCTTCATCCAGCGGGTTTGGTCTTCCTCTATGTTTTTAAGCAGAGGGGTGAAATTTAATTTGACAGGTTAGCTGATATGTTTATGCCTAAGTATTTAATGGTATCAACAGATAATGGAGCTGGCATATTTTGTATTGAAGCCATCCAGTCTTGTCCACATAGTGGGAGAATTACAGATTTTGTCCAATTTATTGCATAGTCTGATATCTTTGCAAACTGGTTAATGAGCTTGATGGATTCTTGTAGTGAGTTGGATGTGGATTGGAGGTACAGTAGAATATCATCTGCATAAAGACTTATCTTGTGATGGGTGTTGGAGATTTGGATACCTTGGATATTATCATTCTGGCGGATGGCTGCAGCAAGAGGTTCAATGAATATAGCGAAGAGTGAGCTCATTGTAACAGTATGTTAAGAGGCTTAAAACCCGCCTCAGCCCCAGCCCTCATCCCGTCATTAGGTTAGCTGAAAGTTTGAGTTAAACAGGATTTCCCATATGGCGGCTGCAACCTTTGAGCCTCATGAACCCTTTGCAGTAACACATGGGTGACATCACTCAGTCTTCGTCCATTAATATTTACAGTCCATGGTCTCAATCTGTAGTTTCTACAATTCTACAATTCACTTAGCAGACGCTTTTATCCAAAGCGACGTACATCAGAGAGTAAGTACAACACAAGAAAGGATCTAGAAAAAAGGGAACAATGTCAGTAAGAGCAAACGATCATCTTTGAGTCCGATTGGACACACAGGTGCTGACAGGAAGTGACCAGAGGCAAAGCACAACATTGATGTCAGTTCTTGAGAGCTCTAATCAGTATAGAAACCATCTTATAAGTCATCGTCATCAAACAAAAAACATCCTCACAACCATCATCATCATCAATAATATGGAGACCATCATCATTAAGTTAGTAGGTATTCATGAAAGAGCTGGGTCTTTAGCTTTTTCTTAAAGGTGCAGAGGGACTCTGTAGATCGATATGGAGTTTGAAAGTTCATTCCACCACCAGCGTTTCACATCCTCTTCAGCACAGCATGATGTATATTTAGTATATTTTAGTCCCATTTAGAGTCAAAGAGACCAGAAAGAAGGGGAGGGGTTAGGGCGGGGCTAACTGTGATTGACATATTTGGGACGTCTCTGGAAACATACAGAGAAGGGAGGAGGGATCCAGGAGAGAGCAGGTGTACGGAGGTAAAGAGGGAGGCAGGAGGATTGTAAATTATTAACAGGACTGTCACTGTAGTAGAGAAGCCTGTCTGTCAGAGCAGGTAATAATAGACACACACACACACACACACACACACACACACACACACACACACACACACACACACACACACACACACACACACACACACACACACACACACACACACACACACACACACACACACACACACACACACACACACACACACACACACACAGACACACACACACACACACAAACTGAAGTCTGATCACCTCATCAATGTTTCAACGTGCAGAGGAGTCCGACTGAGCTCATCAATTATTCCTTAGACTGAACTCTGATTGGACCAAAAAGTACAAAGATTTACTTTGACTTTTTATTTTATTTGTCCTTCTTCACTATCACATCTTTGTCTCTTCTTGTTTTCCTGCCTTCAAAGTACTCTCCATTTTTATCTCCAGTCTTTTTCACTTTTTAATCCTTTTACTTTTATATTCAAACGCCCCCCCCTCCTTTATTTTTCCCCTTTTCTGTCCCGTCTCTATTGTACTACTTTTTCTTTGTTTCTGAAACTCAATTGAATATTCCTCTCTTATTCATATGGTGTCATAAACCTAAAAAGATCCGACTTTCTTTCCCCTGAAGGTTCCCTTTATAAACAAGCAAAACATTTCTATTCATGTGTGTAAAATCAGAATTATTCTTCTTTCTGTCCTCCATCTTTTATCCTTCTTTCTTTTCTTTCATTTCCAACCCCTCTTACTCTTTGCCTTCCTTCTTTGACCCCCATTTTCTCTCCCTACATTTTTATACCCTTTACTTCCCGCCAACATCATCCCTTCCTTCCTTGCATCCGTAATTCCTCCCTGTCTCTCCTTCCGTCTCTTGTTGTCGGAGAAAAACTGAAATGTTATCGTCACGCTGATCAGTCCGTGTGTCTTTTTGCAGTTGAGTGTGTGTCTATATACTGTATATATACAGTGTGCATGTGTGTGTGCGTCGCCTACTGTCCATCTGTTGCAGCACCAGGAGACATGACGAGTGTTTACCATGACTCACGCACACAGACACACACAGTCCCCCTCTTCCTGATGTCTTTTTAGCAGGTTTTTCTCGATCCATCAATCACGTTATTAGAAAGAGACGAACAGACGACGTGAATCATGAGGAACCACATGTGCTGAATACAGACGAGCGAGTGTGTGTGTGAGATGTTACACGACTATAGGTCAGCTAGGACACAGATTTCTCTCAGACTGGATCAGATGCATCTGGAGGATTGGGATCTCTGACGAGGTTCAGCTCCGCTCTCTTTTAGCTCTTTCAGAAGTTTGACACCGTGTCTTTTATTTTGAAATCTGACATTATCACAGAGTTAAGTTGTGAGGTCTTGGCCGAACATTTGCTTCATAACATTACTATTAACATATTACTGTATATTAACTATTGCCACATAATAAATGTGAAGTTAATTGATAGCAGGTTGAATTAAATCAGTATTATCTTGGCTTCTATTTGGCCAAATATTTTATTTATTTCTTTGTCGATTTTCATGACGTGAAAGTATCCGACCTAATAACAGTTCCTGTCTTTACTGCTGTTAATATTTAGAGTTGTCGTGTTAAATCAGATGTAAATGTCAGGATACCAATTATTGCAGAATGTAAATGTCAAGGTTTGACTGTGTCTTTGACAAGTAGTATGAATATCTGCCGAATCCAAATTACCCAAATTTAAGCAGATATGTATTTGTTCGACTCCTGTTTCTATCTGTGGAAGGCAGCAGCGTCTTACACCGTGTCCTAACAGCATGAGCGAGCGTCAGCAACAAAATCAGCTTAATTTAATAGTTTCTAGAGCTGTTAGCATTCACTAGTCACTTGCGATTAATTAAGGTCCGAAATGATTCCCAAAAATGTTTTTTTCTCGCTATTAATTGCATGCTATTTAGTCCCTTAAGGCGCACGGTGAATAAGCCTCCACAGTGTCTCCCTGTAGTCACGGTGACGAAAAAGAACAACACTGCTGCATCTTTGAATGTCTCACAACTCTCAGACAGCTGAGCTGATTTCACTTTGTTACTGTTCATGTAAGCTGTTTTCATTTCACTTTTGATTTGAAAGAGTTATTTTCTTCTGTGGTTAATTTCATGTCGTAACCTTCTATCTTCATAAAGGTCCTCACTTTATTTAAAAATGAAAGCAGGGTTAAATTCAACTAGCAAGTATGGCCATCTCAGCTTAAGACGGTACAAAAATTCTAAATAAAGCCCTCCATTTTTTACTTTTAATGCAAAAATAATTGAATTACAAACATGTGATTAAAAACGCAGTTCATCTCAATGAACTTTTGAACTGTTGTGATTAATCACAATAAAATGTTTGAATTGTTTGACAGCCCTAATTGTTTCCTGTTTGAGCGTCCTGACAGCCTGCTGTGTTAGAGTGTTTTGAAACTCATTCCGACTGAGTGGTTTGGTGGTGAAGTTATGTAAATGCAAAACCTCTATTGAAGCAACAGTTCTTCATAATCTGCATAGTTTTTTTTAATTAGACCGCGGCCTAAATGGTTAAAGACAGCTCTGATGGAATTTGGAAGACACCATAACAAGAATATGTCACGGGACAATAATGTGTCACAGGACATGTGATTGAGCTTCAAAAACTCCAGTACAAACATGATCTCCAGTGGGGACCTTTATAGCTTAAGTCAACCTTTGCAGCTCATACGGCTCCAGATGGAGATCCAAATACTGCCAAGAGGACAGTCCCATTACCCATGATTCCTTGCCCCGGCTAATGCAAATCCACTTGACATTAGCGCCGTACGATTGGCTGCTCGGAGCACACGGCCTCCGCTGCCTCTCCGTTATCGGTGTGAATAATTCAGACGGCTGTTTAGCTGACGGCCTCGCTGGCATTTCCTCTGTGCTAATTGCCCGTTAAGCGTTCCACTTGACCTTTAACAGGAGGATAAAATTTTGAAAGGTTTCATTTTAGTGTGACTGTGTTTTCAGATGCCCTCCCTCTGTTAACTATTTCACGTCTGACTGAACTACATTTCCCTTCAGGTCACACTGTATGAGCCTGTTTCCTGCAGTGCTGTCACAGGGAAACAGGTCGTCGTCATTGGTTACCATCATATTCTAACATCAGCTGAATCTAAAGAAAAGAGAAGAATTGAAGTTGTTTAATTTGCAGTTTTGACTATAACAGAACAACAGGATCACAGAATGATGATGAGGGTGTTAGTCTACATCAAACCTCTTCAGGAAACAAACTCTGTGGGGCAAAGTGATAACACCTCTCTGCAGAATAAACAGGTTAAACAAAACACCAAGCAGCATTTGCGTCTATGTTGCCTTGGGTAAAATTGAGACGTAAAAAAATGATCTTGAAAGTCAAGTTTGAGTAATTCACAAATTGGAAGACATATGTGACTGTGAGTAAGTCTTTACAGCTCTGTTAACTCATGTTGGAGCTAAAATGTCAAAATCTACACAAGCTCTCAGAGAGGAAAGATTTTATTTCCTTCACTTCAGAAAAGCAGTGTTTGTGGAAACCTGGGTTTTGTCTGCAGGCAGCAATGAAAATTTAACGACAACACATGCAGCTGTAGGCCACACACACTCTCGCACACTCATACAAACAGAACAACGTAGATTTGAAAGAAAAAAAACACAACACAGGTTCAACCCAAGAGCGGTCATTAAACAGGGCCGCTGTCACTTCACATCGCAGAGGCTGCAGGAAAGAACACACAAAGCTAAAATCACCTACAGTAGTTTCCCTCTCTCACACACAAAAACACATACACTGAATATTTCATATGAAGGAGACACTCCTGAAAATCAGAGGCAGCTACAGTCGACAGTTTGCTTCTTTTTGCTTTATCTTCATCACGGTCTTTGAACCTAAAGCTTCAAAATAAAACTTAAACTCAAAATCTACAACTTTGCTTTAAAACATGTTTGTGCACAAATACACTACAGAAAGTTTAAAAGAGATGAAGGTGGAGATATTATCCAGAAGTATGGTCCCATGGTTCAAAAGTTCAACCGTCAGCATGTCATAGGGCTTCTACATCACCAGAGCTTCCTCAACATAAAAACCCCCATTAAAACTCAGGAACTTGATTTGTTATTTTGGTGCAAAAGAAACCAGAAACCACATCCAGGACTCAGAACACTGACAGATAAAAAAACATTTTGTATAGAAATGCGTGAATAAAAACCAGGTAACTGTATTTTATATTTCATGAGGATTGAAAAGCAAATTAATGGAATTTTAAAGATGCAATAAAAAAAGATGATTTATTGCGATTAACGTAATAATTTGACAGCCCTAATATATATATATATATCTATATATATATAGATATATATACATATGTATGTTTCCCTTGTTCTTTCAATTACTTTTTCTTGAAGCTCTTATTGAAGATGGCAAAACACTGTGTGTGTGTGTGTGTGTGTGTGTGTGTGTGCACATGCTCTGTGGGTCGATATGAGTTGAAAGACAAACAGGAAGGCACTTGAGTGAGTTAAAACGAGTGTGAGTGTGAGTGTGAGTGTGTGTGTGTGAGTGTGTGTGTGTGTGTGTGTGTGTGTGTTACTTGAATTAAGATGAAGTCAAAGCAGGAAGAGAGCATCATTATCAGGAAAGTGGAGTGCTTTTCCGAAACCACTAAAGCCTGCAAGTGTGTGTGTGTGTGTGTGTGTGTGTGTGTGTGTGTGTGTGTGTGTGTGTGTGTGTGTGTGTGTGTGTGTGTGTGTGTGTGTGTGTAAATGTGTGTGTGCGAAAGTGTGTGCGCCATGCCTAGAATCCATCTCCCGGGTAACATGAGCTTGCTGTGATTCTGAGAGTGTGTGTTGTTGTCGTTCAGTGTGTGTGTGTGTGTGTGTGTGTGTGTGTGTGTGTTAGTTGGTCTTTAAAAGTGAAGCACTGTTAAGTTAAACTAGCATCTTATCGAGATCAGAAAATAGTCTAACTCGTATCTGGTCTGATTATAAAGATCTGCTTGATGAAAAATTGAGAAAATAAATTATTGATTCCAGGTGCAGACTGTCTCTTGACCCAACATTTGTCAATGTCCAATCAGCAGCTAAGACCTCAGGCTATGTGAACACACTGATGAAAGAAACCATTGATTTCCTGTGTAGCCGCTCTCTTTGGACCAATCATAGTAAACCTTTGATTTCTTTATGGTGTTAATATGAGATCTTTTAAATGAATGTTGATGACTGCTGATGAATTATGTTGGCACTCATAACTCCTGAATGACCGCCCTGTAGATTTGCTGAATCTGTCTCTGCTTTTAGGGTCCTTTTCACACCTGTAGTCCGTTTGAGTCGTGGACCAATTTACATTGTTGAATAATTACCTCTCGTTTGATCTGTGTTCACATGGGGACATTTACAAGCAGACCAAAATGTGTGATGTGTAAGGAAAACGCTCTCTAATTGGTCAGAAATCCCTGCGGCAAAAATCCCTGAAGTAAACAAAAGACTAGTTGACTCCTGCCTGGCCTTTCCAATTTCAAAATGGACAACCACACAGATTGATGTTGGCTCTGGCTATCAGTTTAAATACTGTTTGCATTCATCACTGTAGGCAAATGATAGTTTGAAAATGAGGCGCAAATTCAGCTCGGATAAAATAATATGTTGATGTACTGTAGTCTCTGAAGATGCTCATCAAGAAAGCTAAGGAGAAGGCCAACATCACTCTTCCTGAACCATGATCTGCTCATCCACCGATATAGTGGATGAGTTCAGCTTGATGAAAAGCGAGGGCCCACGGTGGTTGCTTCCTGCAGTTAGGTCTGATTGAAGTTCATGTTCTTGCGCCAAACAAACCTCACCAGAGTCTGAAAAAGAGTGGACAGAGACCCACCTTTTCAAGAGGTCTCCACCAGCATTTGATTGACAGCTTTTCACACCAGCCGAAAAACAAACCGCACGAACTTGACAAACCGAGACTCTAACCGAGCCAAAAAAGGTCAGGTGTCAAAACACCCTTCATCTCATCTGAAATCCTGTTTTCAGAAAGCTTTTATCTCTTTCTATTTTTTTCTCCAATGAATTGTTTTACTGCATTCTTTCTTTATGAAGCAGTTTGATACTTTGTTAAACTTCTTACACTACCTCCTGCCCTCCTCTTTCGGCTGTCTTAATCCGCTGCTCCTCTCTCAGTGGGGGGTTTGTTCGCCTTCTTTAGGGGACAAGAGGTCTAATAGAGTCCAGAGCAGAGCAGAAACTCAGCGTTTTGTTGTCTCTCTCCATCAGACTCAAGTTCACCTCTCGCAGACTCAAACTGAGGCTGTTTAACTTCTAATGCAGGGAGAAACAAACAGGGGCGGAAATGAAAGAGGGTTTATTTTTTCATCCGTCTCTGCATCATTTTTCTCTTTCTCTCTCTCTCTCTCTCTCTCCCACAGCACAGAGCGCCTATTAACACTCAACATGGCTCTCTGCTTTTCAATTACCGGCTGCCCTGTATGCCTCCTCTCTCTCTCTCCATCACATACACACGCACGCACACACACACACACACACACACACACACACACACACACACACAGTAAGAAAGAAAAGTAAAAACAGACATAAAGGCACATAAAGAAACACCAACACACACTTTTGTAGTGGCATTCCCTTGGGTGAGTGAGTCATCCAAACACTATTTACAATCTTTGACAGCCACTCTCTCGTGTTTGCATGTATGTATGTGTGTGTGTGTGTGTGTGTGTGTGTGTGTGTGTGTGTGTGTGTGTGTGTATGTCTATCATCCTGATTGTGTGTTATTGAACTAAATTGCATATTAAAACCACAATTAAAGAAACAAAAAAGTGTCTCCGGTGAAAAATTGAGATATAAGAAGTTTCTAAATGCGCAAATCCCTAATTGTAACAAGACTTGAGCACTTTTAAAACACACTTGAAGATTGGGTCGTCGAATACTGCATATTTGCTTATGACCTAATATGTGTATCTAGCTTCAGTAATATCTTTGATTATCTCTGCTTTCACTTGCCCAGCGTCGGTGATTGGCACCTCTGGGTGATGACGTCTAATATTCAACAAGATGTTCTTGATTACCCGCGGCTCCTTGAAATAAAAATCTCCCCACACAACTGATCTTAAGAAGCAGGCAGGTCTTCTAGCTCCACTGTGTCATGCAGCTACCCCATCATACTCTTCTTCTTTGGGTGTTTTACTGTGTCTGCTTCTTCTGCTTCTTCATTTGTTCTTTAACAGCCGCTGGCAAACAGTAACAAGCAGTACCTGTGTTGAAAGGCTTGGGAGTGCATACTGCCATTTGTGACCTCCTGTTTTCTCCACTAAGATGTAATCATTATGTCACTGCATGCAAAGAACCGTGACTATTCAGGACAAATACACTTATCGTTACAGGCCTACTAAGGGTTCAGGAAAAATCTGCAATGTTTCAACCAGAGCTGAGCTATTGCGTGCAGAAATGAAAACTTTAAAATTTAGATTATGTCTGTTCCAACTCTTTTTTTTTGTAATTTTTCCTCTTTTCCTCTGTGGACATCTGAACTCTGACAGACATGATCTGATGTCAGCAGAGAAAACTCTATGTGTGTGTGTGTGTGTGTGTGTGTGAGAGAGTCTGAGAATCTAAACAGCCCACAGAGACAGAGAGTCAGAGAGCAGACAGACACTGAGGCTCCGGGGTCTCTTACAGTCTGTATAGTTTATTGTACATGTTGACCTTGTCACTGACCTCGACCTGCAGCTAGTGTGACTGTTTAAAGATGACAGCACACTCCAAACTGAAGCAGAATATGAACCAACAGCCTTAAAATCCAACGGAAATCCCATTAAGTCATCCAATGTCACACAAAACCATTTTTTTTAACATACAGTGTTTGTTTTATATCAAAAGGAAGACAAATTTCCAAAGACGTTTTTTTTTGCTTCAGTGAGTTGCAAGAGGATGTATTTTAAACTGCTCTTTAAAAAAACCATGCAGCACCTCTGATGTGATTCAGATTGGATGTGAAAGGATAATTAGGGCCCGAGCACGAACCGTGCGAGGACCCTCTTGAAACCCGAGCGATTATTATTTTTATTTTTATGCCGCCACTTTGCGGCCACGTTTGAGGGCCTGAACGTGCCCGAAAACTCACCAAACTTTCCACGCTCATCAGGTCTCGTGAAATTTTTTTTATATTTTGTTGGTTTCGTAAACGGAGTTCGCAAAATGGCTCAGTGGCGCCCCCTTGAAATTTTCTAAATGGCCTCCCCATAAAGGGTTTTTGTCAGGACGGACAAGACGGACTAAAAATCCTCTTGCAGCGTTTCAAAAAACCCGACAGGAAATCCACAAATTAAAGTTGAATTTCACGATAACGGCCAAAAATCGCCGATTTCAGCCTTCCTATTTGAACGCACTTGTCCGAGGGCGCTCACCCAATCGACGCAAACTCAGTGTCAGTGTGTTCTAGACAGGTTCAGCATATCTGCACGTTATTTCGTCAAAGGGCGTGGCTGTGGTGTGCGTTTAAAGTTTTTTGAGCGTTTTGGCAAGTTGCCAAAAAAGTAAATGCTTATATCTCTGCCATCTAGTGTTCAATCATATTAAAACTTCTCATGCATGTTACGGGACCCGCCCTGAACACATCCATGATGGACATTTTTTGATTAGTCACAGCGCCACCTGTTGACAACAGGAAGTTACTGCTTCTCAATTAGCACTAGCCATTGCTACACGGTAGCTCATTTTCCCCTCAAAATTGGTGTGGACCATGCTAACACCTTGGCCATACAACACTTACAAGCTCAAACGCCTACGTCCAACGCTGTCACCATAAGGACGCGTTGCTCGCCAACAAACAGGAAGTAGTTTTTTGACGGGCTTAACATAGTCGTACTGTCCCGAAACTTCATACATATAATCCTACCTACCTTACATAGGTATGATCAGGGTTGGCCTCTGAACACAGTGACACAAAACAATAATAAAGTTTAACCATAGCGCCCCCTAATGCAAGGACTAAGTACTACATCATATATACTTTGTCAGATCTGCTTAAAATTTCACAGGTATGATCAGGGTTGGCCTCTGAACACATTGGCATAACAATCATTTACTTTAACCGTAGCACCCCCTACTGCAAGGAGTAAGTACTACATCTTACATACTTTGACTGATCTTTTTTAAATTTCTCAGGTATGTTCAGGGTTGGCCTCTGGACACAATGACAAAACAATAATAAACTTTAACCATAGCGCCCCCTAATGCAAGGACTAAGTACTACATCCTATATACTTTGTCTGATCTGATTGAAATTTCACATGTATGATCAGGGTTGGCCTCTAAACACATTGACATAACAATAGTCAACTTCAACCATAGCGCCCCCTACTGCAAGGAGTAAGTACTACATCATATATACTGTATATATACTATATATACTGAATGAAATTTCACATGTATAATCAGGGTTGGCCTCTGAACACAGTCACATGGCAATAATAAATTGTAACCATAGTGCCCCCTACTGCAAAGAATAAGTACTACCTCCCATATACAATGTCAGATTTGCTCCAAATTTCACAGATATAATCAGGGTTGGCCTCTGAACACAGTCACATAGCAATAATAAATTGTAACCATAGCTCCCCTAATGCAAGGAGTAAGTACTACATCCTATATACAATGCTCAATTTCCTCCAAATTTCATAGCTATCATGACAATGCCAGCCTGAACTGCTCTACGTCTACATTTTCTGTAATCTTCATTACGTTGCCTATTTCAGCATACCATAGTACAACTTTTACACAAATCGGACTGCACGGCCTGCTGCTTAGCCATGTTACGCTGCTGCTGCACTCCCGCAGTCGCAACACACCCTGACATGCACCGGGGTGCGAGGGCCCTTCATCACCGCTTGTCGTTTTAATTTATATTTGTGATTGGCTCAAGCAGATCTTCAGGGATGATGCATTTACTTTAACGTCTTCAGATTAACAGAAAGAATGTAATAGAAGACTAATCACTTTGTCTGTTAAACTAAAGTGGCATCAACAGTGGCCAAATTTTGACTTACTTCAGAGTCTTAATGAAAGGGGGGGGTAAACGTTTTGGAAATGCTCCAAGTAGATTTGGAGCCTGCAGCAGTGAAACAGGCTGCAATGTCTACAACATAATCTTAAAGGATCAAAGTGTGTCCACTAAAAGTTGTTTTTGTCTTCAGAGACTCAGGAGCAAAGGAAGTCAGCTGACTTGAGTTGGTGGAAGTTAATTCCTTAATCTTTAATAAATGTTTAGGACTTGTGACGAGCTCTGTTTGTAACACACAGTAACACAAAACTGAGGCAACAGTAGACCAGCAACTCCTCTGCTCTTTCTTGTGTCGTAACATTTCTACAATTCATTTAGCGGACACTTTTGTCTAAGCGACGTACATCAGAGAAAAGGTACACCACAAACAAGGATCTAGAGAGGAGGAAACATGGTCAGTAGGTACAAACAAACAGCTTCAAGTCAGATGAGACACAGGCAGTGCAATGAGGCATCATCATCATGAACAACAACACAGACTGCTGCTCTTTAGAGTTCTTATCAGCATCAAAACCATCCTAAATATCATCATATTCATTATCGATATCATTATCATCATTAAATGAGTATAGATGTTTTCCTTTAAGGTGGGTTTTCAGCTTTTTCTTAAAGGTGCTCTGCAGAGTAACATCATCCTCTCACTGCTTGAAGGACTTCTCCTCCTCTCTGTCTCTCTCCTCCTCATCCCCAGACAATAAGAAGTCAATCTACCTGGATCGAACCTCATCACTAACACACACACACACACAGGCACACACATGCACACTTGTGATTGAGGTCAGAGTAGAAAAGGACAGTAAGGCAGAAACTGTCGATGGAAAATAAACCTTCATATATCCTTTAAGACCGACCCTCTTTCTTAAATTCCCTCGGTTCCATTTGTTCTTATTGTTTCCTCATCCGACTGTTCTTTTTCCTGAAATGCGTTTGATTTCACTTTGAGAGCGAAGTGAAATAATGGAGAGACACATTTGTCTGTGTAGAGAAGGAGGAACCCCACTTTCATTAGTGAGAAATCCATCCATATCCCTGCCTTCACATCAACACTCGACCTCTGTATTGGTGTCAGAAAGAGATGGAGTTTAGTGCGAGTGTGTGTGAGGGTCAATCAATTACAAAGCAGCAAACCTGGTGACTGCAGTCTTTCATTGTTTGATTTTAAACATCCTCATTAAAGAAGCACCCCATTTAGGACTGTTGTGCAATCCAAAAGTCCTGTTTTTTTTTTGTGGAAAATGTAATTGGTTTCTTTTCAGACGAAACAACAAATGAAGAGGTCACTGTGAAGCAGAAACTATACTTTTGGAAAGGCGCAAAAATAGAGGAACAATGAGTCATTGTTGGTAAATGTCTTTCCAAACTGGAAATTCAGGACAGAAAAAAAAAAAAACCTCAACTCCAGCAAATGCAAAGTGACTAAACACAGACTAATGACTATTTTAACAGCTTGTAACATGTGAGGTGTGCCTTCAACAATTTAAACAGAAAACAACCTCCACCAACCAGATAAGTACAGTTTACGTCCATGTCTGTCCAAAATATTTACATGGATGACTCCAGTGAATATTTTCTAGTGGGTAATATTCTGTCTTCACTCTAGGCTGGAAACTTTTTTTCTACAGAAGACTCCAGAGGGTAAGATACAGGGGGGTAAAGTGTTCATGTAAATAGGACAAACTGGAGATCACAGTGAGTTTTGACTGCTTAAATTTAACCAATTTATCCTCAAATTTGAAGACACCTTCACGGCATTCCTGAGACATTTTGGTTGCGATTAAATTGTGGCGAAAAGCTTAAAATGATTCTCCTTCCACTGTTAGTTAAACACATCAGATGAGAATCCACTCATGTAAAAACCTGGCAATGCCTCCGCCTCAGCCTGTAAAAACAACTGCTGTTTACCACCCTGTACATCTGGCCTGCTCTGAGTCTGATTTGTTTCCAGTCTGCACACTCTGCTGCTCTGCATGTTTTTTGCATTTACTGACTTTTTTTTTTACAGCAGAATCAGCTTCTGGTCAAAGTCCATATTTATTGGACAATGCAGCATCCGGAAAATACAGTAATCCAAACTGCTTCTCTGAAAAGTCACAGGAAACAGATTAGAAAAGGGTTTCGATGAGGGTGAAATTTATGCATGAGCATATGAACTTTGCATGGCTGGAAGCTCTTACTTTGCTCTTTTTTACATGTGATTTCAGACTCCATCAGAGAAGAACCACACAGGAGACTTGTGTGTTTGTGAGCATACTTGGAACAGTGAGGGATTCCTCCGAGGTCCGGAGTGTTATGTCTTCCGTCTGTTTGTCATTTAGCGGTTGGATTCCTGCCTGTGTTGGAACTTGTTGTGAGATCTCCCATAAACTGGCACGGTTAGATGAAGCTGAAAAGATGCTTACTTATGTAGATTTATCATGGACTATAAACAAATGAGGTGAGATAATTTGAGCTCTATCCTGTTAAACACAAGAGAGTATGAGACAAATGGATGGAGCCCTGACCACATTTTTTAAAATGATGGAGCTTCACCTCATCATCTGCTCCATCCTGCCAATACCGTTCTTAAAAGGAGAGGACAAAAACATCAGGATGGCTGTCAACCATTGGTTTGTGGACGACTGTTTTGGGGCCACTTTTCAGCATTTTTATCTTCTCCATCCAGTTTTTTGGTGCCAGAAGTGACCATATATTTGAGTAAAAAGGTGCAGAGGAAAAAAAGGAGATTTTGGTCATTCAAGTTAATCTTTGTAGGGAGCATTAAGGTGAATTTCTTTGTGGTTAAGAATGTGTCCTAACTGACTCAGACCTACAGAAAACATGAAATGGACTAACACTTTACACAATCAGTCTGAGTGACAGATGAAACGTTAATTTGAGTTTAGCAGAATATCTACACCACACATGTAATGGGCAAATGTGGTGACAGAGAATGACATTTTATTTAGAAGAAATTTAATTCTTTCTGCCAGACGGCCACATTGTTACAAATTGTACGACTCTCTTAATCAGACAATTATGTTTACTTATAAATAGGGTTGTCAAATTACTAAATTATTTATTCCCAATTAATCACTAAATCTCAATAGTTAATCGTACTTAATATAATTTTTAATCGCATGCCTGAAATTCCATTATTTGGCATTTAAAAATAAAAATTGTTGGGCTTTTATTTTGAAATTGTATACTGTAAACTGAGAGTATAAGACAACGAAGGATAATTTTGCACAAGACTTCAAACTAGGCAATGATGCATACCAAACATTGCAAACATTGCTCCTAATGAACAGATTTGCTCCTTCGTTGCAGCCTGTGGCCATCCTGTTTTTATACATAATCCATTTAAGGATAACTGAATGACTAAAGTAAATGTTGGGGTTGAGATGTTTTAGTGCGAGGTAGTATAAATAACTGTATGAACCAATTGCAAACAGAGATTAATCTCACTGAAAAAAAGTGTAAAAAGCATGGCTAATTAATGAGCAAATTTATAAGCGAATGCCACTGTTTCCTACAGAACAAGACTTTTTTTCGCTGGAAGCCGACTGAAGACTTAAAAAGCTAAGAGTGCTTATGAAACATGGCGGGCTCCCATTTCCCAAGGTGGAGAGTGAGAGGCAGGATAAAAACAAGCTTACAATCAATGATCATTTTAGCCAACAACCCTCCTGACTCCCATGCACAGGCCGCTACAAATAAATCAATGATTTCCAAACACTAAGGGGGCTAACAAACCAGGTATGGTGAGCACCGACACAGATAGCTGCTTATTAGTGCTAACATGTGAAAAAAGGTTGCAGCTAGATTTTCTAGGTTATTCTTTAAACTTCTTTGGGTACATTTCAAACAAACTCAAATATGCAAAATGAACTTTTTATGTGGAAATGAACTAACTTCTAACATATTAATGAAAAAGAATGGAATCTTACACTCCTAACAACCTGTAGCACCGACTTATTGTACAGCCTGATATTCCAATCAATGACAAACTGTGTACAAACATTACAATCTAACGCTTGTCTAAAGTGTTGATGTGTGCTACAGCATTGAGATTTCCTTATATTTATAGGAAGAGGTCTTAGGAAAGGAAATCATATTGACACACATTACGACGTCCTTTTCTAAAGTGACGTGACAAGATTTAAACTGAATTCAGGGACAGGAAGTTCCAGAAAGACCAAAAATGACAATGTAACTTTACTTCCTGTCAGTGAAACAGCAAAAACTGCAGTGACGTGGATTTTCTGTGACAGCAGCGAATCACTCCCCCCCCCTCTCACCTCAAGTGACCCAAGCAAAGCTGCTGACTGCATGAATCAGCAGGGCAGGACAGAAGGTGTGTGTGTGTGTGTGTGTGTGTGTGTGTGTGTGTGTGTGTGTGTGTGTGTGTGTGTGTGTGTGTGTGTGTGTGTGTGCGTGTTTGTGCATGTGCTGAATTTGGCAGCCGGCTGCAACACGACAGCCTCAGTAGTGTGCGTTCTCGGTCGCCCATATGTATGTCAGCAGCAGCCTCGATTTGAAACCCGTCACATCGGCCGTAAAATTAAAAAGAGAAACGAGGCGAGGAGACGAGCTGACAGGCAGAGTTGGAGGATCAGGTTTCCTGCTGGATTACAGCGACAAAACTCAGCTTTTTAAGTCTGATGATGAATCGGCACAAATAGAAACCGAGACAGACTCAGTGAACGAGAACATACTCAGTGACGATGGCAGAACAGATTCCTCAGGCACGGAAAAGTCATCGAGTTAGGTCCAGTACTCACTTTGGGATTGAACAATGTTGTCCGAAAATAACATTCTGGACAGGGTGGGGTACAGGTGTGGCCACGGGGTGTGAAAATATTGCAGCTTTGTTAGAGAGCCATTGAGTTAAACCTGAAGATGGAGGTCCAACTTTGTCTTAACTTCTGAACGCCATCTTCTGGCTTGTTTTAATCATAGTCTGTATAAAACATGGACGTCACCCACTGGGCATTTTGAAGCTCATTGAGGGGGATCATCATATTGGAAATACTGACCCAAACTACATAATAACAGTCCATTAAATAATAGGCCAAGAGGTGGAGATGAGGCGGGAGTAAACCCTCCTGGCAATCTACTACAATACGTCAACTCAGCTCTGCCCTTCGTATTCTTAATTATGCAAAACGCCTGACCTTAATATAAAGAAAAAAGAAGAGTTATAAAAAACAAGGATTTGGATGATTTGGCCTTCTTTCTTGTGCTGATGAATATGTTTTATGTTTATTATTTGCTCTCTGCTCTTGTCTACTGAACATATAATGTGTATTTCTGTAAGTGTTTGTCTATTTTTTTCATTTTTTGGGTCTCTCTGTTACATGCACACTGTCTACTACTACAGCTCATTTGTTTGTGTGTGCGTACGTGAACATTTTTAACCTCTCTGATGTGTTTATCATCTCAGTGGGAGTGAAAGCATGTCCATGTGTGTGTTTGTCGTTGTTTTGTGTGTGTTTTGTGTGTGTGTGTCTGCCAGCGTAACCTCTATGCTCAATTACATCCAGATTACCCAGAGGCCCTTGGGGCCGTGGCAGCCGGTGAGCCTGCTGATATAAATCTGGTCTGTTGTTGATACACAAGCTCTCTAATGCCCATAAAACATTACTGCTGTGTACACACACATACACACGCACACACATGCGCACACACAGACACGCATGCATGCACGCACTAAGAAAATACATTCATAAACACATCAGGTGCATGCATACTCAAATACATACCAACACACACACAATATTAGGACACTCCAGGGAGCCAGTGGTGCAGTCAGCTAATATGCTAACACTGCAGGGTAACCCAGATAGACGGAGGAGGAGGAGGAGGACAGGAAACAAGGAGGTAAAATAAAGAGATGGGGAGAGGAGGAGGTGACATTTTGAAAAGGTGAATGAGACCATGTTGACATTTAGAGAAAAACGAGATCAAGTAAAATCTAGATCCCATTTAGAAAACAGGGAGGTTCAAACACTCAGGAGACACACAGTGTGTGTGTGTGTGTGTTTGTGGTTTACACATCGTTCTATTATTGAATTTTTTATTCTGTCTCAGTCACAATGAGTCATTCACAAATCTTAAATAAACAACAACTTCTGTGTGAAGTGAGCAATTAACAGAGCAGCTGAAAAAATATTTTTGTGCTACAAAAAACATTTGTTACAAAATGAGTCCATACATTCACTAAAAAAGAGTCAAAATCAGGACAGATGATGCAAAACTTGCGGTTTGAAATATGTGTCTTAGTGAAAGTTGAGAAAACTGAATGATCGGTGTTACAAAAGCCCATAAACTCTAAAATTATGTAAATATTGCCTCAGAAATATTCAAAGCAGCTCCATTAAAAAAATGAGCATTCTAAATCTGTTTGCTTGTCATCTTGCAGACAGACAGACAAATCTTAAATTCAGACTTCTAACAAATAAGTATTATGATGTAGTTATTTCAGCATCCTTTCAGTCTGTTTATCATCAGTATAACTGTCCCTCAGTGGGGACTGGAGCAGGAGCTCCACCTGAAACAGAATGCATCAGAGAAAACCTGGTACTGATCCTAGCCAACAGGTCATCAAACTGGGACCTGGTCATCCTCAAGTAGCTGGAAGCAGAAGGAAAGATCATCCAGACACACACTGTGAGCGAGTCCAAGTGATGATATGAATTAAGAAATAACAGCATATGTTTTTCTGCAATAAAACACGAATAATCCCAAAAGATCCTACATCTTTTTAGTGTGATGTCAGGTTCATGTTAGCTGGTTTTTCAGTACGAGTTTTTTACGAGTCGACTTGCTTCTATTTTTTCATATAAATCAATCTACCTGGAATTTTCATATAACTCATCCCTTTTGATTATAGTAAGGCTGAACACTCGCCATTCAGACTAGCGAATATGGCGATGTGTTTTCAAGCTGCAACAAACATTCCTACTGAATACCTTTTAGGTTTAAGTTTTTTTGTGGTCGAGGATGTTTAAAAATAGAGGCTATCAAATTGTTAGTATCAGTAAAACACAAATCTGAAATGCAGGGATATACCAGGAAACCCCTTGTCATCATTTTTGTGGTTTGTTTCTGTCTTGTTCTGCATTCTAACTTTCAGATTTGTTGTAAGCTCAGGCTTTTGAAGACACTGATTGAGATGCTTGCATACGGGCATTAAATATTCTCCTGTCCTAGTTTTAGTAAACCACATTAAAGTTGTGGTGAGAACAGGTGAATCCACCTGGGAGCGTCCGGACTGACCGCTTAATGGTGCCGAGGTCAAAATAAAAAAGGGAACTGAAAGGCGGTCATGTCTGTGTCTCTTTCTGTCAGCCTGATTAGTTGTGGGAACAGAAAACAATCATACATTATTCAGCTGAATAACTCTGCTGCAACCTGCACACAGCAAAATGACAACTCACTCTCTCTCTCTCTCTTTCTGCTCCCCCTGTAGTTCTAATGCTCTCCCAACCATCTCCCTCTCTCCCCCTTTGTCATTTTTTCCCTTTCTCTCTCTCTTTCCTCCTCCATCTTTTTGGGAGTGGGGTTTTTATTCTCTCTCTCTCTCTCTCCGTTAAATCATTCATCGCGTTGTGGTGGGCGGCTGCCTCCATGTCTCCTGCTGAGCCGGCAGAGAGGGGGAAGATGAGGGGGAGAAGGAGGGGAAGGTTGAAGAGATGACAGGTGGAGGAAGACACAATGTGATGAAGGAGAGAAGAGGAGCAGACATTTTTCAGTCGTTCATGTCAGTGAATAATAAACGGACAAACTTTTAGTCCAAAATATGTTTCTACAAACTCTACAAGTTTTTGTTTGTTTCTCTCGTCTGAAACACTGCTGCCACTCGAACCTGCACCTGATACTTCCTCCTCCTGCAGTGATTGTTGAAGACAGTTCAGTCAATCTGTGGTTTGTTTGACCCACAGAAAAACCAGCAGAGAAATCATTCAAGCTGTTTGTATTCCCTCTGGATACCCAAATAACCTTTTAATCAATGTCAAAGTAAAACTGGGCTAATTCAACTGAAAAAAAAATGGCACTCAGGCTTTAAAAAAAACAACAACATATTTTCTGGTTGATTATGGTTTCCCTCAGATGTCCTACGGCTGGTATGTCTGAAATCTTGTTGATTTCGCAAACTTTTTTTTTTGCGTTTTATTGTAGAGACAGGACAGTGGATAGAGTCAGAAATCAGGGAGAGAGAGTGGGTAATGACATGCGGTAAAGGAGCCACAGGCCGGATTCCAACCTGGTGTCGCACGCTTGGGAGACTATAGCCTCCATACATGGGGCGCACGCACTGCCACTGCGCCACCAGCGCCCCGATTTCGCAAACGTTCCTGATGGACAGATTGCTTACTTGTTGCAGCTAACTAGCCCAGGCTATGGATTGTATAAAGCTGGATAAATGTATCTCCAAAAGTGAAGCCAAAATACCCCTGACACAGGCGTCTCGGCAGTAGACATCAGCTGGTGGAGCAACGGTATTGACGTTATTGACTGCACTCAGCCACCAGGGGGAGCTCCAGATATACTGGCTTCACTTTTGTGGCGCTGTCATGTTGTTCTTTTTTTTATACGATCTATGGCCCCGAAAGGTGGAGCATGGGGTAACGTTAATGTTTGTATAGCATCAAATTAGCTTTATATATTTCAAAAGTTTTACTTGGTATCATAATGGATGTTTAATTGATTGTCTGAATATTAATTACAAGCACATCTCTGTTAGAAAGAAGAATGTTAACCCAAACAAACACAAACAAATGTATTCAAAACCTTGACACAGCAGCACACACACCTTTCTGCCAATCTCCCATACTCTCTCTACCGCTCTCTCTCTCTCTCTCTTTCAGAGGAGTCCGGAGGGGGAGGGCGCTGTCATCTTGACTGACAGCTCTATTGGCTTATCAAATTAGTCCGGGTGCAATCTCTGCTGACGGCGTTACCAACCAATAAATGCAGATTTGTGGTGAATCATAGCGAGCCATCAGCCTTCATTTGCTCCTACATGAGATGTTTATGGAGCAGGAGAGCGGGCGAGAGACAATCAAGTGGCTGAGATAGAGAGAGGGAGAGAGAGGGAAAGAGGGAAAGAGAGAGAGAGAGAGAGAGAGAGAGAGAGAGAGAGAGAGAGAGAGAGAGAGAGAGAGAGAGAGAGAGGCACTCTGTTTCCTCTCTCCATTCCTCCTTCATTCGATTAGAAGTACTTTGGAGGAGCAGATATATTTGAAAGGCTGCAATTTCCGGCAGCTTTAGTGGCTTTTAGATCAATTTACAGCCATAATGCACATTATAGTTTGTTTGGAGAAGAAACACACATCAGCTCCCCTCCACACTCCCTAAACTCAAACTGGGGGCTAAAGAGCACTTGAAAACTTGAATGGAGTTCTGTCTGTTTGGAGGCAGAGATGTCAAACCCTCAGATTAAAAATTAGAATTTCATTCATACTAGGTAGATTGGTCCATTGTTTTTTCTCTAGTATTGTCATTGTGAGCCACGTTAAGGGCTCCTGTCCACTAACAGACTTCTCAGCATTGGCAGCGCCCATGACCTCAGTTTCAGAGCGCTTCTCGCCAGAGCTTATTGTTGCTAGGATACGAAAGTTGCCTCACAGCACTTCCGCCTCCCTTGGTAGTGACCGTTAAGTCTGTTTTGAATAGCTCTGTATGCTGAATGTTTGCTTTAAGGAAGGATATTTTAAAAATAAAGATACAAAACTGCAAATGAATCATGTCCTGCATTAGAAGCAGCTTTAGACCTGAAACTGATCCTCTCACAACAACAACAAAAACAACAACAACAAAAGGGTCTGGGTGCATAAATTAAACGTGTTCAAGACCACAGACATTCTACAATTCACTTAGCAGACGCTTTTATCCAAAGCGACGTACATCAGAGAGTAAGAACAACACAAGCAAGGATCTAGAAAAAAGGGAACAATGTCAGTAAGAGCAAACGATCAGCGTTGAGTCTGATTGGACACACAGGTGCTGACAGGAAGTGACCAGAGGCAAAGCACAACATTGACGGCAGTTCTTGAGAGCTCTAATCAGTATAGAAACCATCTTATAAGTCGTCGTTATCAAACAAAAACAATCGTCACAACCATCATCATCATCAAAGATATGGAGACCATCATCATTAAGTTAGTAGGTCTTCATGAAAGAGCTGGGTCTTTAGCTTTTTCTTAAAGGTGCAGAGGGACTCTGCAGATCGAATGGAGTTTGGAAGTTCATTCCACCACCGGGGGGCGACAGAGGAGAAGAGTCTAGTCAGAGACTTAGGACCCTGTTGTGAAGGTTGGATCAGACGCCTTTCATGGGCAGAGCGTAGTGGGCGGGAGGGAGTGTAGACCTGGATGAGAGAGTTAAAGTAAGGAGGAGCCGTTTTTGTCGCTGTTTTGTAAGCGAGCAGCAGCGTTTTAAATTTGATGCGAGCAGTAACTAGTGACATATCTGACAGTTCTTTGGAAACATTTAGTACGATACATATGACATACAGTTAGACTTGAACTTAAAGCTTTCCAAATGATGCATTTTTTGAATTTTGATGTGAAACGATCACTAACACGTGAATAACTGTGACTGTTCAGCTGTTTTCCAATGTGTACAAAACTTCAAAAAATAATCCTGAATGTTGGAGTGTGTAGACAGAGTGAGAGAGTCAGTGTGTGTGTGAAACTGGAGAGAGAAAGTGTGTGTAGAAGACAGAGAGAGAGAGAAGATGAGGGAGGTTTGGGACAAAAAGGGTGCAATGCAGGTACTTTATGCGCCACCAATTTAGGAGCTGATAAGTGTAATTAAGACCAGAACTTTGTCTCCATCACCTTCGTTAGGCTGTAATTTCAGTGATGAGAACAGTGTAAGTGTGGAGGTGTGTTGTTTGTGTGTGTTTGAGAGACAGAGAAAATGACAGTGTGTTGGGGACAGAGAGAGGAAGAAAGGGGGGAGGTTTTGGAGTAAAGAGTCGCAGTGCAGGTATTTTACTGTATGCTGCACAATTGTAAGAAGTCAGAACTGTGAATATGGACATGCAAACACACGAACATGGAAAGACATTCTGATAAAAGCTTAGAGAAACGACGTTATAAAATCACAAATGCTGTAAACACACAGATGTTCAATCTGCGCTTTCATGCGAGAATCATTTTTTGAATTTGAGCAGAACGCTGCAGGGTTGCCAGGGGAGGGCTGCTCTCCAGCACTGGGAGAAGAGAGCCGACGTTAGCCAGATTGCATAGATGTTTTTTTTTACTTGTTCAGGACAAAATCAGGAGTAAGGTGTGCTGCTTTGTCCACAGATTGACACTAAAATGAAGGTTCCTCACAGTGATTTTAAGCAAACTCTGACACTTTTGATGCCCACAGTGCACCGGAAACCTCCAAAGTCAGGATGACTTCTCCACTTTTATCTCACTCTGTTTACATAAAGTTCTGCACAGGAAAACCCATTTCCTCATCAGTCTGGTGTGCGTGTTTCATATAGTTCACTCATTACCACTTAACCATAGGTTGATTTGAATGATTGATGCATTTTGATGTGAAATGAAATGTTGAGACTCTCTCCGTCCTCTAGCCCTCCTCGTCTCCCCCTCTCTCCCTCAGTCTGCGCTAATATTTAAAGTCAGCGTGAATGTATGGCTAGACGTAAGTGTGTGTGTGTGTGAGCTCGGGAGAAAGGTCACTATTTAAAAGACATTAAAATGCTGAAAGATGAATTGTGTCGGACATTTTTACGCACTGCAGGGCCGTGTGCACGGACACACACGCACGCGCGCACACGGACACACACGCACGCGCGCACACACACACACACACACACACACACACACACACACACACACACACACACACACACACACACACACACACACACACACACACACACACACACACACACACACACACACACACACACAATAACGCAAGGTCAGGAAAGATAGAGAGTGTGTGTGTGAGCGTCAAAGTAATGTGAAAAAGGAGTTCTCAGCCATAAGGTACCTACCTCCTACTGCTGCCCTTTATACACATACACACACACACACACACACACACACACACACACACACACACACACACACACACAGTCACCCCTTAAAAAATGAGATGACAACACTGCAGCTCTGAAGTGTACGCCAAGGACAGATAGGTGTGTGTGTGTGTGTGCGTTTGTTTTTTGTGTGTGAGAGAGACAAACTGTCATTTAAATCTGCACTTTCACTGTATAGCGGAATAGGTGAAAATTTGTGTGTGCGCGCGCGTGTGTGTGTGTGTGTGTGTGTGTGCGTGTGTGTGTGTCTTTAATAATGAGTGATGACTAGTTTTTTGTTGTCCTCAGTCAGCAGCTTTTCTTGTACATTTTTCTTTTATTCCTATTTTATATTTCTTCACATATTCATTTTCTTCTACATTTTCACTACTTTCAACTTTTCATTTTTAGGGTTTCACAGATTAGTCGTCGTTTCGAGTGATGAAAAAATTACTATGAATCCAAACACTCCCATTCAGGGATAAGCATCAGTCTTCCTTCATTAACTAATTTGTGTCTCCCTCTTGCCTTTCTCCTCTTCCTCTTTGTGTCGCCATGCTTTTTCCTTCCTCTCCTACAAGCTTTTATTCTGCTTCACAAGATCATTTCTAGTCTACATTTCCTTACAGATTTCTTTACTTCCTTTCCTTTCTATTCTATTTGTTTTACCTCAACTTTGGACCATACTTGATAATATCATCAAAGACTTTAAACTCAACTTGGACTGAAAATACATGAGATTTAAAAGTGTTTATGCTGTTTCAAAAGTGCCACGAATCGATATAATTTCCCTCACTCACTAAAACAACTACCGCTTCTCATTCATTCCAAGCAAGAGGACATCGTTTCCACCAGAATCCACCTTGTTTGAAGCATCACTCCACATCCAATCAACTTTCAGAACAACCCATAAAAGAGGTGTGTTACGTCAGCCAGAGCTATTGAATGAGCATCCAGCTAACGCCAACTGCACAAATATGCTACCAAAGACATTATCGATGGCTTACAAAAAACAAATGATGCGTGAGCGAGCCGAACTTCGACCTGACATGAAAATGTGCGCGTGTTTTCTTACTTTGGGTGTGTGAACTCGTCTACCAGAGTGACTTTCTCCACAAGGTCTCCTCCGACGGAGCGCACCAGCTCGTAGAAGTCGTTCTCTGTGAAGCTCTCTTGCCCGTCCTCGCTCTCTTTGCTCTCAGGCAGCCAGAAGGAGATGTCATTGTGGAGGGGGGGGTACTTACTGAGGGCCTGAAACAACAAAACACAATTTCAGCTACAAAGGTAACAAAATATTGTTTTTAACAATTTAAAACTTTGCAGTGTTTCCATGTAGCCAATGCAGGAGTGAGTGCCAAAAACTGCAGATCCTTGAGTGTCCACAGGAGGAAGTCTTCAAAAGTAAGTCAACCCCTTTCAAGCCCCATGAGAAAATCTCCAACTTTACAGCACAAATAAACATGTACAGACAGTTTTGTGCTCTGTAGCAAATTTTCTATTGATGACAACTGTACGGGGGATTAAATATTTATATAATTTACCCCTTTTATTAATATAAAAACTTTAAGTACCGTCATATTTAGGATGCGGCTGTTTGATTGACTGGTGATAAAAATAAAAAAACAACACAAAGATGCTTTCACCAACAGCCATACCCCGAAAAAATTGCGGCTACCGATGCGCTTACTTAAACGCACAGGATGTAAAATCCACCACCAGGGGGCTCTCAATCAAAACAATAACAAAAGATGATGTCGAGGCTGGCGGGGAATCATGGGAGTGATTCTCTCTGCTGCTGCGGCAGTACTCAGGAAGTAAATTGGCACCTCTCTAGAAACCAGACCAACTCCAATTCTTTGGTCCGTACTGGGACTGCGGTTCCCAACACAAATCCCTACAGACTGAGCTACTGCCACCCCACAACGCCACTATGGCAAGAGGTCTCTTTCTGCTGACCGCCATGGCAACTTCAAGTCCATCAGGCTGACGCACTGATGACACTAATGAAGCTGCGCGTTAACTTGATTCACAACCTACCGTTCACAGGTACCTCATCCCACAGTGTACATGCATGTCGTAACCAACATTATGAGATCTGTGTCGCACAATGTGTCCGTAGGAGGAATTAAACATTGAAAGGTCGATATGATGGAGACAGGAAGGTTTATAAGTTGGCAGCTGGGTTGTTAGGCAGTTACAGTGTATATCAGAGAAACCATTCTTTATTATAAGTATAGTGATTTTATAGTGAATAAAATAGATGACAGATAGTCAGTGATTCTCAGGGAGCTCATTCAGCTGTTCAACACAGTTTAGTGGCACTAGGCAGTTCCCTGGTGTGTGTGTGTGTGTGTGTGTGTGTGTTTTGCTAGTGTGTGTGTGTATACTAACAACACACAAACAGCCTGCATCCTCTTCAGCCCCCCTGACGGTCACAGCTCATTACCTGTGGATGCGGGGGCCTTGGAGGGTCCAGTGGTAGAGGTGGAGAGTCTGAGCCCAGGAGAGGTGCACTGACCCTGGGCAGGAGATGAGCCGTGCTCCCCTGGTCCCTCTGGAGGACTCGAGTTCATCAATAACACTTTGAGGACTTAGAGGACTGAGCGGACTGAGAGGACTGAGGGGTGGACGGAAGGATGTGTCCTCACATGACATCCCTCCATCCGTCACATCGATGGTTCTGTGGTTTCTTTTCTTTCTCTTTTAGTCATTTCATTCTTCATATTTACCTAGTCATAAAATGATGATTGACTGAAATTTAATTTTCTCGTCCTATCTGCTTCTATAGATATTTTTTTTAATGGTTTCTTTCACTCTTTTCTCCAATCATTTGATATTTTTAGAATTTTCTCCTTTTTACATCTCCTTTTCTTTGCTCTATTCCCACTTTTGTATTTTCCTTTCATTCTTTTCTTCCTATTTTTTGTTGTTAATTTTCCCATATTCCCTCCTTTTTTCCTTTCTTCATTCCTCTACTTCTATATTTCTTTATTAGTCTTTTATCTTTTGTTCATGTCTTTCAGTGTTTTCCTCTTTCTTTTCTTCATCATTCCTCTCTCTTTTTTCCGTTTTTATTTTTTTCTGTCTTTTTCTCTCTTTCTTCCTGTCTTCATTTTTTTCTTTGTTTATTTTTCTTCTTCCTTTTGTCTTTTTTTCTCTCTTTTCCCTAAATTCTGTCGTTGTTTCCTGCTGTCCTGGTTCCCTTCCATCTTTTTTCTCCATCCTTTCATTTTTTTATTTCTTTCCTTATTCCTCATTCCCTCTATTATTTTTACAACCCTATATTCTATACGTTATTTTTTCCTTCCTACCCCTCTTCCTTGTTTCTTCCGCTGTGTCACACCCTCATTTGTTTTCTTGCTTCTTCACTTGTTTCATTCACACTGTTGTCTTCTCCCAAAGTTTCCTACATTGTCTCATTGTTTCCTTCTGTCCCCTTTTGTAATGTCCCTCTATTCTCTTCTCGCCTTTTTCCATCCCTTTCAATCTTTCCATTGCATTTTCTTAATTTCTTCATCCTTTTTCCTTGTCTAATACCTTTAATCCTTTTTTCTCTCTTTCCTCCCTTTGTGCAACATTTGTTTCTGCCGTTTTCTTTGTAAGTTCCTCCTATTCTGCTCTTATCTTCTTAATTTCTGTTTTTGTTTATATTTTTTTGTTGTTGCTATGAATCTTTTTCATCCCTTCTCACCTGGGTTCTCCACTCCTTTGTTTTCTACCTTTCAGAGTCAATTTCCCCTCCTTTATTTCCTCCCCTCCTCCTCCCGTCTCCCCTTCCTTCCTCTCCTCTGTTCTCCTCTCTGCCCTCCAACAGTCACTCGAAATGTTCTTCATTAGCAAAGACGAGAGTCGACAAAAACACCTTTAGCGAGGACAGAGTAACCGCTGTGTGAACCATTTGTGCGTGTGTGTGTGTGTGTGTGTGTGTGTGTGCGTGTGTGTGTGTGCGTTATGAGGATGCTGGGGTCAGGGGAAGTGACTGGTGCCGGCTGATATGAGCCCCCACTGTCAAAATGTTTTATACATGAGGTTAAGGGGCTACAACACACACACACACAGATATAAAACCGCACACACACAAACACAAAAATATGACCACACACACTTTGTGGAACAAAAGCAGGAAGTCAGAAGGAGGAAGGTGAAAGAGCTGAACTTGAAAGAGGAGACTTAAGTCAAACCCATTCAATGTCAGGTGCTCTAAATTCTGTAGCAATTATAAAATAACGTTTTTTATTTTGATAATTAAATATTTAACTTCTTTATAGACAAGTGATAACAAAACACTTTGAATTAGTGTATTGGTCCAGATATAAGATGTTCCTAATCATAAGACGACATTGCTTTTCAAGTCTAATCTTGTTTTCATTAAGAAAATAATTTTATTTTGAAAATAATAAAACAAACACTTTGAAAAAAAACTTTTTTAAACACAGGTGTAATATGAAGAATTTTGACATTAAAATATCTAAATTAATAAAAAATTGATGTGTGTCATATATTTTTTGTTGGTGAGTATACTACCTCACATATTTCCAACAGTTGTCAAAGCCAAAGAAATACGTAATTTAATAGTTGTAACGCCCCGTGTTTTTCTTGGAGGCCGCTATGACAGCTGCCATGACAGACACGAAATGTTTATTGTTACCATGGAAACACGGGATGTTACGTTAAAGACCGCTGCATGAAGGGCCTTTCAGATGGGACGCCTAGTGTGCTGGCTTGCTGCGGGGTCGGGCGCAGAGCACGAGGAGAGGGCACACACCCCGCCAGCCTCAACGTCATCTTTTGTTATTGTTTTTAATGAGAGCCCCCTAGTGGTAGAAATTACATACATACTGCGTGTTTAGTAAAAACACATTTTCAAAATCATTTAGATTAAAGTCTCACTGTGTAACTTTTAAAATAACCTCCTGTTTCACCAGCGAGTGTGTGTGAGACAGTGATTTCGACCTAAAAACTAGTTAATATAACTGAGGGAAGGGAGGATTTTTGTCTTCTGTCTCACTCTGTGTGTGACTTCAAAGGAAAAACTTCTCCTGAACTGCTGCTGCAGATGGCTCATTGAACCACACACATTTGTACACACACACACACACACACACACACACAGAGTGAGTATGTGTGAGGCTGATGGAGATGGAAGTGTTAGATGGCAGAGGTTACTGAGTGTAAATGTTCAGTCAGGCAGAGAGACAAATGGACGACTGAACAACAGAACTGAACGGAATAACAAACAGGATGGAGAGGAGAGGAGAGGAGAGGAAAGGGAGGGAGGAAATAAAGGAATAAAAGTTGAAAAGATAAGAGACAGAACAAATAAGAAGAGATGTCATGACGCCCAATGATGGCGGCCACCATATAGGACATGCTGAGTTTACCAACACCTCTGGTGAACAGCTACAACAAGCCCACCTATCAGTCAAACTAACCGCCCCCAAAGCCATGCAAGTTATTACAATGTATCCATAATGTTTATTTCTACCGTACAAATGGACATTTTCAAATGGGATCTAATGGGGATCCTTTGGTGTTTGCAGACAGCCTCGAGTGGACACTCAAGGAACTGCAGTTTGTTGGCTTTTTTGTATTGCCTTCATTTTACAACACTGGAGGTTCCCACTTGGTAACAATTTAGCAGCTCCATTATTCCAGTAAATTATATATATATTTTACAAATGGTTTGTGAAATTTAATATTTTTAACATTCATTTAATTTAGTATAACTTTTCTGACAGTATGTACTAAGTAAAGCACAAAGGCACAAAATACCAGCCAGGTTCAGCTGCTCATAAAACAGGAGGTAAGGACCTTGATTTATGACTCAGATTTGAAGCTCTACTTTGGTTGTGTCAGTTCTCACATCAACAAGAGTCTCATGTGCTTATAATCTCGTCTGTCATCACGCGTTAAGTAAGCATGAAAGTGAAGTTGATTGATGTTTGTACCTGGAAGCAGACGGGCTGCTCGATGTCCTGAACCCTGAACTGTTCGAGGAAACGTTCGTCCTGACTCCAGAACAGCCGGATGTCCGGGATGCCGTACAACACCATCGCCAGTCTCTCCAGACCGAGACCGAAAGCCCATCCGGCCTTGTTCCCCGCCCCCGCTGTGAAAACACAAAATAAAAAACTGTTAAAGATCCATGCTAACTTTAAATTCCAGGTACTGTCAGGCTACATATCAGATCTGATACCAATTTAACACCAACAACTAACTCATGAACAAAGGGGAGCTTTGATGCCCTGGAGAAGCAGATGTTTCCTTTTAGAGGTAAATATGTATATTTTCATATCCACATATATGTAGCAGAAAGAAAAGATATTACCATGTCACTTTTCCCCTAATATCAGTCAGCCTTACTTTGAACCAACTATTTGAGAGGCTGAGAGAACCACAAGGGCACTCCCTCTAACACCAAAATGAAATGACTAAAACTTTCCAGTCACGAGTCCTTCAAGCAAGAAGAACTGACACCAAATACAACGTAACACCTCCGATTTTCAATAATCACACCTGAGTGTGTGTGTGTGTATGTGTGTGTGTGTGTGGACTTGTGTGTGAGGACTTGTGTGTAACAGCAGGTAGCAGGTGCTGCTGTTACTACAGCGGACTCTTCTGTATTATTCAACACTTCAACTTAATGCTGTCAATAAATCTATACAACCTTAACCTCACACACACACACACACACGCACACACACAAACACACATGCACACACACACACACACACACACACACACACACACACGCGCACACACACACACACACACACACACACACACACGCACACGCACACGCACACACACACACACAAACACACATGCACACACACACACACACACACACACACACACACACAAACACACACGCACACACATACAAACACACACACGTATTATTTCCCTGAGTTATTTTTTTAAACTTCATTGATCGCCCCTGAAGGAGATCCTCCTCCGCTCTGTGTTTACTCGGTGTGTCAGCGAGTTTGATTTCCAGAAGACAACAAACAGGAGTGAACACACACTGCTCAAGGGCACGTGTGCAGGGACAAATAAATAATTTAAATAGAAGTAAAGTAGAGAAGTAAATTGTGTTTTTTATTCATTTGTTTCTTCTAATGACCGTTGCTTTGTGCATTGATTAAACTGACAGCCTTTTTTTTTTCTTTAAATTTGACCTGTTATGCTGACCGCCAATTTAAAACCAACATAGTGTTACAATGCTGGATGCCCATACTAAACGAGGGCAAAGTTTGAGATCATGAGGAAAACACATGTTGGAGTAATACCAGGATACGACTGCAGAGGGCGCTAGTTCTGCAAACAGCTCCGCGATAGTTCCCGACATGAAACCAAGAATTTCAAGAGACGTCTTCAAGTCTCTACGTAAGCGGGTGAAACATCTCACATAAGCTCTTTCAGCACTAGCTGCAGTCGCCTGGCAGCCCTGCAGCGTTCTGACCCCGGAGAGAGCTGGCCAATCAGAGGAAAAGTGGGCACGTGTGTGTGGGGGGGGGGGGGGGGGGGGCTTAAAGAGACAGCAGTTGAAACAAACCATTTCTGGCAGATGCTGAATTTTTTATTTTTCTAGATTTTTACTGACGCCAATATAAGATAAATAAGGAGAGCTGCAAATCATGCAAAGTTACTCTGTAGGTTTCACAGAGTGACAACATGAAAAATGAAAATCAATATGGGATCTTTGAAGTGAGGAGGCAAAAGCTGTCATGGAAACATGCGTTTTAATTTTTAAAGCCTAATGTCTGTTTATGTTTGAACACTAAACCTGATGTGTGCTTTTACTCGAGTTTGTTTAAACTTTATTTCTCTGTTTTCTTGATATTTTTAAACTAAACATAACCACATAAAACAAACTGAAACAGGGAATATGAGCAAATAAAGTTCTTACTGAAATAAGTAACACTCATTCTGACTTTATCCAACAGACATAATCATCACTGGCTCCAGGAGAGGAATACGCCTTCAAACTGCAGAAAATATCTCTAATATTAAAATGCTTTTTCTGTATAAAACAGTCTGAGATAATGTCGGAGGGATCCATCTTCATTTTGAGCCATCAATCATTCTGATGGTGAAAAAGTGAACTTTCTCACACAGCACATTTCTTATTTCAGCACTAAACTCTCTGAAAGCTCTGAGGCAGGTCAAAGCAAAGGGCAAACGCTCGCTGGGATAAAGGATTATTGGGTAATTCTGAGGATTTCAGGCGTGTTGAGCCCGGGACGCAGATGAGAGGGAGATCGTCTTCATCGCTGATTGAGACAAACTGTTTTTTGTTTCTGATGAACTGAACCTCAGTCTGAGTCGTGATCCGCAGTTTAAGAAACAAAAAACTGGAAACGATTAACAGAGAGTTACACTTGTGTGGTCTTAATTGTGAAGCTATAGTGAGTTCAGAAAGTGGATATTCTTCTCATTTATAATACTCAAGTGCTCAATGAGACCCATGATCTGTCTCGTTAAGTTTCCCAGTTCTTCTTAATATTTCGACTCAGCAGCAGTTAATTATGTATTAGACCTTTGAAACATGTTTTATTTGGTGTCTGTGTTCTTGTTTTGATGCTATCAGAGTTCATAGTCCACAATTTAACCCTCGTAACTCTGCAGTACAATTAATTTTTCATTGCCTGCGTTGGTATTTTTGCTTAAGGGGATTTGTATTTCTCTGAGTATCTTCATATTGCTAGTGTCTGTGTAACCCAGTGGTTCCCACATTTTTTGTTTTTTTTGGTGGACTGTCTGATGAAAATATTTTTAAGCCCACCTCCCCAGTTAGAGATTTCCACAACCTCTGAAAGTCTGCCACCCTCAAGTCCACCATTGCAAGCTGCTGCTGGGGGATTCTCTCCGTCCAGGTTGCTAACATTATCAGAGCTAAGCTGCCTCATTGCCATTAGTTCCCTGAGCATGCAGCTGGTATCTAAACAAAGAAACTATCTAGTTTTGTTATATACCATAAGTTTTCAAGGTCCTTTTTTATTTTCCATTTGGTGCTCCCACTTAGCTGTCCTTACAATTGGTCAATTTTGGCATTGTCTGACTATGTCGCTAACAAACACCAAGTTTATTGGCATTACCTTGGACCCGCCCAATGCCAACTGACCAATGAGGAGGGGTATGTGAGCCCGCAGTGGCCCTGTGTGAAGAGCTACAGTAGCACTAGTGGACAAGCTAAAATAAAAAAAAAAGCCCTCATCATACACATCAACACAAACATATATTGATTTACGTTAACCTGGAAGTCCTCTCACAAAATCTGCCATGCTTTACTGGCAGTGCAAAACAGTGTGTGTTGTTTTCATTAAGCCCCTCTTTGAGTAGGAGGTCAGAAGTGTCGTATATATGTTAACTTAACAGTTGCAATAAGACTTTTAAAAATGTAGCAGTAAGTACGACTGATAGCAATGATTCAAACTGAGCCAAACAGATGGAGCTGGTGCAGCGAAAATGGCACATACAACTAAAAACAAACACAGAAAATAATAAAGGCTTCTTAGTTTCATATTACCCCAAACCGATGTGTCATGGATACATTCAGAGTTTAAGCCTTCATTTTGTGTCTAAAACATGCGTGGGACCTCAGGATTACAAATATTGACTTCAATCCCCAAGTCCATGTGTCACATGTGAAGGCTTTTAATCTCTGCAAGCTTCCTCCTCCTCCTCCTCCTCAAGAAGAGAACAGGATTAAACAGGTGGAATCAATACAGGGTCACAGATGTAAATGCATTCATCAAGTCAGAACCCTCACAGACAGAAAGAAGAAAATCTAATGCAGTTTGAAGTCAGATAATCTGATGTTTTGGCAAGAGGTTCGCCATCAGTGTCCTGGGATCTGTGCTGACCAAGATGCTCGATTCATAAAAAAAAATATATGAAAAAACTGACTGCAAAGCTCGTTTAAACATCAACTGATCGTCAAAAAATGTAATTAATGATCGAATTAATGTTGCAACAACACATGGTAAAACACAAAGAAAGAATTAAAAAGACATCAAAAACAATCACATGAGATTTCATTTTAACCTCACCATCTGCAAAACCTTCCAAAACGTTCTCCTCGAAGAATCTTCACTAGGAAGGGTTTCTTGGTGCAAAATAACAACTTAAAAGGCGTACTACGCCAAAAGTGTTAAAGTGTGTAATCTGCTGATCATTATGCAGAGAAATATAATGTGTGAATGCAGAAAAAAATGACATCGAGCTGATTGGCGAGCGATTAGATTCATATTTGATCACTTTTTTTTCCCGACAAATTCTGCAGAGATAATTAGTTGTGTGCAGCAGCAGCGTCGCGGCTTCAGGCGGATATTTGGCTTTCAGACTCCTAGTTTCAGGTCAGAGGCTGGCTGAGGAGTGGGCGTGGAGGATGGGATGTAATCTGGACATTTTTCTAAATATTTGTGTGTGGGGGCATTCAAATGGCTCTGCACTAATGGACAAACACACCCACAAACACTACCACAAATACGCACAACACTACACACCGAATAAGAGGCAGGCGGCGGCGGAGCTCGCAGGAGGTAGAATTACCCGCTTTGATTGGAAATGCTTCTGCTTATTATGATGATGTGTAACCTGCCTGCCCCCCTCCTGGGTGTGTGTACGAGACCACAAAGTAAGTGTGTGCACGCAAACACACACACACACACTTCCTCCTTTACATCCTGGTCTTGTCGGCGCAGGTCCAATCAGTAGACGTGGAATGTGGTTTCTATGCTAATGAGCGGTGGGTCGAGGGGTCGCAGGAGACGAGGGAACACGCTGGAATAAATCTCCACTTCATGATAACGCACAATCAATCAGATCGGTGACCCCTCTCTTCCTCACCCTTTCTTCTCAATTCTGCACCTCCTTCACTTCCTGTCATCTGCCATTCATCCCTTCTTTTCTTAATCACAAATCCTATTCACTTTTCTCACTCTCCCTTTCCACGCATTGATTGAGAATTCCTTCACTATAACTGCCTATAATATAATTTCCTCTACTCTAAACATTAAAAGTCTCAGTCTGTAAAACCTCTTCTCTCCAGGGCCTTTTGTTATTTTGTTTTCATGTTTTTATCTTACCTTCTCTAACTTTATCTCATTTTTGTTCTTCCAATTTATCAACAGTCACTTTTAGTTACTGTTGAGTTGTCATTTTCAGATGATTTTCCTTATTGAACCACAAGACCTCAAGAAACTATTTTTACAGCAAACCAGGGGATTATTACAACACTGTATAGGATAAGATATACGACACGATGTGATACAATGATCAGGAAGAATATAATATGTTTCAATATGATATGGCATCATTAAATACAAAACGATACATATAGAAAAATTATACAACAAGATACGATACAAAAAGATTCAATTTGAATAAAAACTACATGATATATTATTATATGGTATCATATCCAAATCTTTACAATTCAGTAAACAAAAGATACCAGACGAACCGATAAGTTAGGATAAAATATGATACAATACAGTATGATAATATATGACAAAACATGATATGGCATCATCTTATTCAGAACAATAAAATAGGAAAGTAAACAATACCAGATGGTACAATGAGATACCATGCAAATAGATGCCAACACTTAATTCTCCTTGATTTGCTGCATAACTTCCAAATGAGATTGAAACTGCTATATGTCTAACAAGTTGAAGAACTTTTTCATCTCTCACGCCAACAAACTGTCAACATCTCCTGACTATCACGACAAAAGTTAGCTTTAGTTGCTTTTGATGTTAAAGCCCCTGGAAACTCAAATCCACAAAAAGCTTTTAACTATGTTTCTTAAGATCTTTCGTACTGTACGTAATATAAACTCTCCTAAAGCATTAGAGATGACTTCTTAACTGTGTTTTTTGAAATTTTGTCATTTAAGTTTAAGAACTCTGTGCCTGCCCACTGAAAGCCAACAGATCGGCTACAGTTGCACCGCCCACCTCCGCTGGTCACTTGTCTTGAATTTAACGGTTATAATACAAAATGAATTGGGGCAAATTTTGATTAACAGACGTGAGCTGCCACACCCACACAGGCCTGAGAAATCAAGTTGCAAAATGAACAAGGTTTTCTAATAGTTATGAATGGTTATTGCCACTCAGATTTACAGGGGCTTTAATGTGACATAATGTAGTTCACCATGCTTTTTGGTTCCGTGTGTGCAGATGTCTTTTTTTTTTGGTTTTATCTGGTGACACAGTCTATGACTACTCATATAGTAGTCATATTTTATCATGATGTAGGTCTATTGGTTGCAGCGTTAGTTGTAAAGTGATTCGTGTCTGTTGGATCAGACTGTTTTGAGTGTTCAGTCTAACGTAAGTTAAAAGACTAAAAGGAAATACAAATATTTTTTCATGCCAAGACCAAATATGAAAGCAGCCTCTTCAGGTTTTATTCAAGCTAAATCTTCCACCCATCGAAGGGCTTCTTATTTAATAAATGTACAAATATGTTCATCATTTTTCTCCTCTGTTCATCCTGATAAAACATAGCTTTTCATTTGTTTCTCTCTCTCCTCCTCTCACCTCATCTGTCTCCATTGGTCCTAATTATATTTGTCATGAATATATTTATGACTTCGTTATTAGAGATTGTACTGTGGTGGCAGTGGTTTTAAGCTGCAGAATCATGATTAATATAATGATTACATAGAAAGCTGTGGCAGAATAAAACTATGTGTAATTAGACAGGACGACAGCGGGATTCTGCAAATGAATCTGAAACTTTATAGTGTTCAAATGTAGTTTTAGAAGGAAGACAAAATCCATGAAGGGGAAAATAATGCAAATATTATCGAGAGAACCAATCTCAATGCAACCAGGAGGATATATTCAAAGAATGACAGGTCTATAATGCAACATAAAGAACTTTTTCTGTTTAAATCTCAAGCCGCAATTAAAGAAATGTACCCTTCCTCCCTGACAAATTTTCCTTACAGACCTATAGAGAGCTTTATTTAAATTTTGTATTCTTTAAAAAAGATAGATAAATAAATACAAAATTGAATAAGGACTTGAAAAGTGTAATGTTCTATGAACTTGAGGTTAAGGGGTGTAGGACCATTCTATAAACTGGGGATCTACGAGGGTAGAACTAGTATATGACCTGGAAGTTTATGAGTGTAGGGCGGGTCTATGAACTATTAAGTTTAACGTTTAAGACTTGTCTAACAACTGGAAGTGAAGGGGTACATGAGCAGTCTTTGAATCGGAGGTTAAGGGTGTATGACCAGTCTATAAACTGGTGGTTTGGGAGGGTAGAACTGGTCTATGAACCTGTAGAATAATAGTGTTAGACTAATCTATAAACTAGGACGTTAAAAGTGTAGAACTGGTCTATGAACTTTGAGGTATAATAATAATCATGGAAAACTGGTCTGAACTGGAGGATTAATGTGAAGACGTGTTTCTTTGGAACTGGTGCAATAATGAAGGCTGAAAAGCTTCTTTGAAAAGAAAAAGAAAAACATAGTATAAGGAAGTTAAACGTGAAGTATTGGTCTATCAACTGATGGACTACAGCGCTAGTCTATAAACTGGTGGTCCAGGAGGGTAGAACTGGTCTGATCGGGAAGTTCTGGAGGTATGAACGTTTACTTGTTTATGAACTGGGATGTCTGAAAGTGTAGAACTGATCAATAAACTAGAGGTTTGAGAGTGTAGGACCGGTATACTGACGTTTGGGGACCGAGAAAGCTGCATTTTTGGGGTTTACAAATGGCGTATAAATGGACATTTTGGATTTATCACTAATCTTTAACCTTCATGTCTTTTGTGTAGTATTATTGTCAGAGTATAACAGGTCTATAAAGAAAACATTTGAGGTTTAATGATGGGTCTAAAAAATTGAGACTTCTTATTGAAGGACTTGTCTATACCTCAGCTTTGAGGCTCCACAGCCTTGTACTTTGGCTGTACAGTTTTTGAACTCTCTGTGAACAAGTACTCAAAGGTTCTGAGGGGGGAGTTTGTGCTTTTTGCTCTGACACATCTAAGGCTCTTGAGCCTGTCAGCTTGTCTGGATCATCTCATCTACAGGGATCAGCAGTGAGAGTCTGTGAGCTGCTGCTTCACATCATCCAGAGCTGCCGGCAGAAAAACTAAATGTGAAGCTGATGAAGAGCTTTCAACACGAGGAGAATCACACATCTGACGCAGGAGACACTGACGTACACCCAGCCAAGAAGAAAGGCGGGTAAAATGCCTGACTGATGCGCAACAGTCTTAATGTTGAAGAGTGTGTATGTGTGTGTGTGTGTGTGTTTGGACAGAAGAGCAGTGAACTGAGCCGCAGTGTGGCACAGACGTCAGCCAAAACAGATTGCACGACGCACAGCGAGGGTAGATGGCTAGAGAGCAAACACTGCTGAGTGGGTTGGAGTGTGTGTGTGGTGAGACTAGCCCCTGCCCTCCCTCTTTTTAGTCACACACAGCTCTGCAATGCCAGGCCCCCTCCCGCAGCCAATCAGGAAAGCTTGCCGGAAACAGTGGTAGTGGTTTGCTCAGTGTGTGTAGTGGTATCACCGTATGCTGATGACGTCATTGTTTAGTGATCACATGACACATTGCGTCAGCAGTGAAGTGTCTGAGTAAGTAATGTGTTATCTGTATGCAGACTGAATGATGCCTTCAGGGGCTTTTTTTTTCACTGAACAAAAGAATAGATTAACAGTGAAACATTAACAAGCTGATTAAAAGTAACAACGCATAATCCCTCTATTGGCAAATGTATTGTGTCACACTCCATTTCTAGGCTTAAATTCAGTAATTATTGGACCAAGCTGAAGCCATAACACCAGAGAAAACTACATGAACCCAGGACTAGAACAAGAGATCATCAGAACAAACTGGGCTAAAACAACAGAGAATATCCAACCAAATTGGGATAAAACGCGAGGGAATGTTGGACCAGATTTGCCTGGACCAGACCAGAATATCAGATCAAGCAGGGTTAAAACACCAGAGAATATGGGATCTAACTAGGATTAAACACCAGAGAATATAAAACAAAAATGGTCTAAAATTACAAGTGAGTTTTTGACCAAACAAGGATAAAACTCAAAAGAATATTGCACCAAAGTGGGTGTATAATCAGATAATTTAATGACAATCGTGGCACAGTTAGTTAGAGAAGCAGGGTTAAAAAGAGAACACTTGACCAAACAGGGCTTCTTAGAGAACATTGGATCAGAGTCTGTTGACAAAACCAAACCAGGGTACAAACCAAGTGGCAACCTGTACAAAAATGCAACAGACTAATACATCAAAACATAATGAACTAAATTTGGTTCGAAACAACACTGAGTGCTAGACTTTGACTTGACAATTGAACAGATACTGTTTTTTTGCTGGATGATTTAAAGAGCTTGAGCTTATTTCTGACAATACTGGATCCAAATAAGGGCTAAACCTCGTGAAAATAACTGGATCAAATCAGGACCCAAAAATTCAAGATAGTTCTAGACCAATGAATGTTAGCAACGAGGTAGCATTTGAGCGAACTAGGGTTACAAGTTTCATGACTGCACAATAACATCAATGATTTTGGAAATGTTCACACACCGGGACTAAAACAGCAGAGAAATGTTGGCAAAAAATTGTCCTAAAAAAGTGAAAAACTCTTACCAAGCCCAGGCAAAAAAAACAAAACAGATATTAATTCAACGGACTCTGAAAACTTTTGAACAATATTTAGTGCAGCTGTTAGAGTTGGAGGCAATGAGAAAAAGTGATGGATTATAACTGAAACTTGTGTTGATTGTTGGGTTATTTAATATGCATTTGTTTCATTGATTTACATTCATTTGGTAGCGTTGGCTGCTTCACATATTTTCATTTTCTATTTGTCAAACTCTGATTCTGATTCGCTCTCATTTTTCATTCTGTTTGTATCTCTCTGTCGTCTTTCGTATTCAATAACTCGCTCTCTGTCCTCTTTCAATAACATTTTCTGTCCCTCTATTTCTCCATTATGTTTTCTTACCTTTTCCACTCTTTTTCATCTCTCACCTTTTCATCATTCCCCTCTCTCTCTTTTCTCCTCCGCTCAGCTCATTCCTCTTTCTCACCTAATCCGTTTCTCCTCCACATTTCCACCATTACTCCTTTTGTCTCCTTTAATTTCACCTTCACTCCTTCATTCCAGCTATACGCTTAACACTGCAGTCCATCACTGGTCTCTCACTCTCATTTCCAGCTGGCCGACACATTATTCTACCTGCATGGCTGTAGCTAATTCTTCTTCTGTTTCCTCCTTTTATGGCTTAAAATGTCCATTAAATCACTTTGTTAGCATGTATGGCTATAGCATTTATTCTGAAAAAAAACAGTTCAGTGTATTACTTTCAGCAATGACAAGAAGAAAAGGAAATATTCCCTTCATGTCAGGACTGTTTTAATGATTACTATTCAAGCTGGTGTTTGAGTGAAGACTCGGTCCCCCATCAGTCCCAGTTTGAGACGGCCGATGTTTGGTACGTTAACGTGAAGCCCTCAGAGGCTCACCTCTTCACCTCACCACCTCTCACACTCATCTGTCAGCATAAGCAGCCCCTAAATGGACTATAGGCAGCCTCCACCCGCCTCCAAACTCTGATTTATAGATGGAGGCTCTCATTGCCGGCTCACAGGGAGGGGGGTATGACTGCAATGCACCATGGGGGTCAAACATGCAGAAAAGAGGAAACGCTTATTCAACATCTGAAATAAAAAATGATAACCTGCTGCTGAACAGTTCATATTTTCCTTTAGCTCTTTAAAAAGCCTTTTAAAAGTATTTTCTAGTTTAATTCAGATTAGTTTGGTTTATTCACACAAATACATGAACACATAGTTCATTAGTACTTCAATTAAGGGTTTATTTCTTTCTTCCATAATTACGTACTCGTAAAAAAAAAAGTAAAACTCAAAGTGCAGCAAATCTCCAGATTTAGGGGCATGAAAATGTACATTGCTGTCATTTGAAAGCCTACTCTGAGATGTTGGGGGGGGGGGGGGGGGGTCTGGATTGTCCACTTTATGGTTATATTGTATTTAACGTAAATTAAGAAATCTGTCTCCACTAATTAACACAATTCTGGGTGTTAATACTAATAAAACTTAACGTAGAGACCTGAACCCCCGATCAAGGAGTGGGCGCAGTATACGAATGGACTGTAGCGAGAGAGAGAGGGAAATGCGAGCTGCAGAAAAGCGGTTCTATTAGGCTGTTGAACAAAAAAAGTTAGCTAAGCAATGCTTGGCTGTCTTGTTCAAGTGCTGCGTCGTTCCGACCATAATGCTGCACACTTACATGTAAGAAAATAAAGGCTTCCCTGAAAGCCACTGTGTACTTCGAACCCTGACTCTAGCTAACTTTAGAAGTCCATAATGAGATTTTCAGATTTCAGAACTTTCACATTTTAAACCATCCAGCAGGGTTCCCTTTCAATTAATCTGCAATGAAATCTATTCATTCTTTTCCCGCTTGTTTTTTTGGAGTGTCGTTTGTTTCCTGTTTCAAGGCAAGATAATACTTTTCTAACTGACATGCAAATCTCCTAATTTGTCTTATAAATCACATTTTTTGGTGCTTACAATGTGTCTACGTAAAGCCTTTCATTAACCCATAGACATGCCTATCATGCTGACCTCTGGACTACTTATGAGGGGACACTTGTGTTTGATAGTGATTAGGAACAAGCAATCAGGACCTTGGTAAATGTGCGCCACTCTTCCCAATCTCAAGTGTTTCTTCTGAAAACTTTTCCCGACAAAGTTACAAAGTGCTGATTGGAAACATGACAAAGGAGAAGCTTCATTTTGTCTGACTCGTTCTCTCAGACTTTGTGTGTGAAATGTTAAACATGAACTCTCCCCGCGGTGCGAGCGCTGCTTTGAATGAGCCTCCAGTAATGAATATAGATTATAAAAACAATATGAGCTGAAACAGTCTGCAGCAGACGCCTGTTATTGAGCCTCGCTGCTGAATTATTAACGAGGAAGTCATAAATTATGCAGAGTGATTAGTAACCAGGCAACACGCAGGTTTACCTCGCTGTTTATAGATCAGTTCGATGGAGGTGGGAGACAGAGACTGAGCGACACGAGGGGGAAAAACTGATCAATTAAACAGACTGCAAGTACAAATCGGATTCACAACGGGCGCCAGGGTTTTTCTTGTTTCAACTTCTCCAACGTGATTTGTTTAGAGTTGCTAAAGACGTGAATCGGGGAAATTATCGGTGTAATATTCATCATCTCTATCGATCTGCTTCAGCTAACCCTAAATGAAGCTTTAACACAATGTAACAGTTGTCTTTTGAGGGAAACACAGAGTATTCTTTGTCTTACTAACAGCTTTGAAGGATCATAACACACAACAGAAAAAGATCCGTTACCATGACTTCCAAAACCTATTTTCCTTTTACCAGCAGCAGGAGCAAGCGGCCGGACCACAGGCTATACTGAAAAGATGTACGACAAGACAGCTCTCTAAAAGTGGAGAAAAAAGACATTCAAGGCTCCTCCTGCTGGCTGGAAGCAGTATAGGTCCTGAACCTCCGTCTCCTCCATGTTAGCAGATGGGATCGTGGACTGTATAAAACATGGACGGAGTCTCAGAGACGTCAGCCATTGGTTTCTGAAGAGCGCTGTAAGCCAAATGATGGTGGACGCCATATTGGAAATGCTGACTCTACCTAACTTTGGATCATTCTAGAAACAGACAAAGAGGTGGAGCCTTCAGCAGCCTAACAAGCAGTGATATAGAGCTCCTATAGTCCCCGACAGATGCAGAGTCGCCTACTGGTCTTGCCTTAAACAAAATTGATGATTTTCAACAAAAAACAAAGTGTGTTCGTCCAACTTGGAGAGATAAACTTCATTCAGACTAACATGTTTACACAATGAATCCACTTTCTTGTCAAAAAAAAGTCAATGGCAAAGACTCACAGGACATCAAGACAATGTGCAAATACTGACCAATCCTGTCCTTAGGAAAAGGTGCTGTCACTCAAACAGTGACATCACAGCCGTTGATGATGTATTTGAGCATGAACGTGAGAGTAGGTCACTCTGTTTAGTCAGCAGCTACAGCAGCTCTCTACTTTAAGATCAGATCATCAATTCTCAGAATGAAAGAAGATAAATTCATCTGTTCGGTTACCGTCATTTCCTTTGACTCTGAAACTACACTCTCTCTGTTTTTACTGAAATCCTGTCCGTCCCTCCTGAGTGGGCACAATCACACACACGCACGCACACACATGAGTCATGATTCCACAAATACTGACGCTCTTTATATTTCTTTAACACTCTAAATTCAACACAAAGAAACATACTCAGGTGTGTGACGCAGCTTCCTACTCCTCTCCAAAAAAAACAACTCCTACTCCTGTTTGTGAATTTCACCCAACTCAAGCCAAGGATGGCATGTACAAAACACATGAACACACACACACTCACACACACTCACAGGTGTGTTAGTCTAAACTATGATCAGCTGTGCCGCAGAGATCAGGCTGTAATTACAGGCGGATTACAGGGAAATGGCCGGGCTTTGGCGAGGTTAGGTGTTGGAGCTGCTCTCACAGCTTAGCTGCCTGATCCTGTGTTTAGTGGAGGTTAAGACACTTTGTCATCCACACGGTGATAATCAACAGTCCCTGTACACCGGCCCACATTATACAAAGACTAATGAGAGAGGCAGAGAGCTGCAGAGGCAGAGGGGTTCACACACAGACAGGAAAGGTAAAGACAGAGGAATTACACGGGTCTATGTGGTGAAATATCACTGGAGTACATTCTGGAGACAAAAAGTCATTCTGACTGCAGTTCTCTCCGTCTAATGTGATAACTGGGAATTCATCTTTATTTACAGATTCTACATAAAAACTTCTGTTCACAGCGGTCTGGGTTTTCAGTATCTGCTTGTAAAACGTTGTCATATGAGATGTTTTGACCAATCACGTACCAGCAGGCTTTGGTTTATGTAAAACAGTCGGTAGCTAGAGGAACACAATCCACTAATGACATCCCCTTCGATGTCAATCTGACTACCTGTCATTTATCAGTATAAACAGATATCTGGAGTACAGATCTATATTTCAGGAAACCTAATCTTGTCAATGTGAGTGAATCACACGAAAATCAGTTTCTTTTTCTGGTTCGTTCAGCTGAAGTGATCCAGAGTGAAGCCCACAAGGGACTTTTATCTCCTGTTGAAGTGAGATTCACAAGAAACAGACGAGCAGGTGCTATTCCTGTGGGAGTAATAGACACAGGAAGGATGGTGTTTAAGTTCCTGCTGCAAACGCCGCATGTTAAAGAAGTCGTTAACGCTAACCACTGGCTACACCGGAATACAGAGAAATTGTCTATCGATGACGATAAAGGATGACTGCAGAGGAGTTCCAAGACTGACTGATATCTGGATCATTTAAAGCAACATGATACATGATACACTACAATAAGGGAGATTTGTTACTCCCACTCCGTGCCCTGAACAGCTGTACTTGCACTCTGCAATCTGGGTTTGTTTGGTATCTCAACAAATCATCAACATTTAACAACCTTGCTAATTGAAGAAGCACAATAACGTGAGTTTGAAATGCCTCTAAATGGCCACAGTACAGGGGACACTCCATCTTTATTTTCTATACCTGGCACAACTCAACTGCTCTGTATTCCCCATGTCCTGATTAAAATGACTGTTTAACCCTTTAATGTCCCCTGCATATTTAGTGTTCTTCATTAAAAAATGGGCTCCATACGGCGGATAAACTGTGTCCTCTCTGGACTACAAAACTGGATAATGAGACACGACAACATCTCAGGCAGAAGGAGGGAAATCCCCTCATCTCCAGCACACCTCCTCAAACACAACTGTTTGTGTGTGTGTGTGTGTGTGTGTGTGTCTGGCTCTCCTGCCTGCAGATCTAAACGTCTGTCGGCCTCTCCATCTGTCTGCCTCCATCACAGTTGGGATATGTTGGGGTGAAACCGTTTTTCCTCCTCAAACTGAAGATAAACACTCCGCAGTGATCCTCCCTCGGCTCTTTAAAGGAACACACGCGGCTTTTAGACATTTTTCAACAGTTTTTTGTATCTATGAGCAAATGCTGCACGTCGTTTGAACTCTTTTATCGTCATGTTATTCCTCGATTTTGTGTTTCTCCACGTGTGAGGACCATCTGTTGGTTAAACTGGGATTCTTGAACACAAAGGGCTGATAGTTTTGATAAATGTAAAATGCATCAAGTGACCCTGTGGGCATATAAATGTGTATATAGACCAAATATGAAGTGAGGTTTCATGCAGAGTGAATTAATCAGACATAACCGAGACAGCAGATCTTTGCACCAAAACAAACCTTTCCCTTAAGACACACCTCCTCCGTCTCTCAGCTTCACCCTTTCCCTCCTGCCACCACACTTCCCCCTGCCCCTCCCTTCCTGTTTCACCAGCTGATGACTGTGAGACAGAGAGAGGCAGAATAAGTGGTGCTGATAAACATCTAAAAGCAAGATTCTGAGCTCAAGATCGAGTGATGATACACATCCCAAAACTGATTTGGTTGTTATCTGTTTGATTTTTTCAGAACAAAGAAAATCTTTACTAGGGTTTTAAAGTCTGTCGGTTCTGCTTCAGGTTATATTCTTGAGATGATACTCCATTAATATGCCCCTATAAGAAGCGTCTTGTAAACAAGCTGCAGCAAGTTGCAGCCATTAAAGCCAGTTTTAAAGCTCCTGGCTAAAGCAATATGTTCCAAAATGTTTTGTTCCTTTCACCGGTCTAGACCCAAAATTATTAGAAATAAATACCTCCCAGGTTTGATTCCTTTTTAAAATTCAACTTTGACTATTCAGATCACGTTTTTAGCTTCCATTGAGACTGCAGACTTTGACCTTTATTTCTTTCGCCCCCGAAATAAGTACATTGCAGCTGTTGCAGCCTGTTTCACTGCTGCAGGCTGAAGCAACCTACTGGCGCGATCTCAAAACCTTTGGTACCAATTAGACCCAAAAATATGTAATAACAGGTCCCAGATTTAAATATCCGATAAACACTTTAACAAAATGCACCATGGGAGTTGCAGTTGTGGTCTCTATTGAGGATTTTCTGCAGGTCTACTACTACATACATTATATTATATAACTACACTCTGCATCTTGCTGCTATTTATCATACAGAGTCACTTTAATCACTTGTCACTTTATCTTGTCATTCTCTGTAAATACTGTCTCAATTCTCAATTCCCCCCTGCTAACTTCATCATTCATTTTGTACTTGTATATACCCCTTGTTTTTTTATTTTTATTTTTATTTTATTTTATTTATTCTGTTTAATGTGTATTTTGTATTTTCGAGCTTTCTTGTCTGTGCTGCTGTAACGCCCGAATTTCCCCTCTGGGGATCAATAAAGTATTATCCTATCCTATCCTATCCTAGGTCACCTAAAAATGTTTCCTTCTATTTAAACCTTTCTGGCAGAGCAGCAGACCTCATGCTAACAGGTGTAAACACACACAGTATGCAGGTGAAACAACTACCTGTTTGACCCTCCTTGTGTTTTCTGTCCTGCTGACCCGTCCTTGTTGCATCACCTGTTATCTTCCCTTCATACCTGTTTGTTTTAATTACCCAGCCTCTGTTTGACCCCTACCCGTCATCTACTCCCGTTACCATCAAACTCCTCGACCTCTTCTTGTTTCTCTCCACTGTTACACTGACACCCAACTGACCTTTCCTCATTTTCTCCACGCAAAAAAAAAAATGACAGGTAAAAAAAAAAAAAAAAGTAATCAAATGGAGATGTTTAATGGCGTCAGACATGATTAATCGCTGGCAGAGAGGTGAAGTGATTCCAAACAGTGATTCAACCCGAGCGCTCTGTAATGAGGAAAGAGCCCGGCTGCCTATTACCTTAATAAAGACGTCTACATGTTAATTATACTGACACGCCTGAGTGCAAGGAGTGTGTATGACAGAGTGTGTGTGTCTCTAATGACTCAATGCTGCTGCTGCTGCTGATGGGAAAGAGAAAAAAAAAAAGAGACTATGCTCTGCGGATTTAGACGTGTTTGATTTAGACGTGTTTAGAGTAATGATTTATCTTGCAAATTGCCGGATTCTTTCTCAAAAGAGTTAAGAGCACTGCAGAGAGAAGCTCCACCCTCCTTTTGCCCCGAAGCTTATCGGCGGCAATGTGGTGGATAAATGAGACACCTTACACACATTCGACATTAGCTCACACACGTTAGACAGCACATTAAGTATCATGAGAGCAGTAAAGTTGATTACTGTAGTTTTTAATTATCCTGGAGGGAAAGTGGAAGTAAATCATAAAAAAAGCTGGTTGATTTTTTTTTAAGAACTTTTAGATACTGCAGGTGGGATTTATCATAGACTGTTTATCAGAATTTGGAATTTTCTTCATTCCAAAAGTGAAGCCAATGCTGCAATGCCTAAAAACTGCATTCTCACTCATGATGTATCGAATGTTCATTCAGTAATATATTGTCCCATTTAGAAACCTGAAAGAAACATGCACATACCTTCATGGTGTTTAAAATTAAAGTCTACGTTTGGTAAGTTGGGTCACTTTCTGGTGGAGTGTTTGAGTATGAGATTAGTTGCGGATTAGTGGATTTAGGGCCTGTGTCCAGGGACGGCACTTTTTGCACTGGTAGCACCCACAACCTCAGTTACAGAGCACTGCTCACAGGCGCTCATTGTTACTGTTACATCGGATAACTTCTTAATAATCTCCCTTTTTCAAAATAAATGACACCAAAGAAAAGATAAAAGAATGTAAAGAAATCCTTTCCTGGCATTAGCAGCAGGTTGGTTGGACATTGTTCCCTTGAAAAGACAAGGGTTAGTTTCTCCTCTGCCATTGTTGTTGACAACGCTGACATCATTTTTATTGGTCTGTGAGGAAGAAGTGACATTGAATGCAGCACTATTCCAAAACGATAACAGCTGACACTTAGGGTGGTTTTTATTGGTTGGTTTTGTATTAAAAATGGGTGCTGCATGTGGACACAGGCCCTTAAGGTGGGTCCATGTGTTTTGGATATTATGTTAAGCTAAGCTAACAACCCCAGTTGATACTGAGCCAAGAGTCATCTTTGACACTTGATAGAACAGGAGCAATTCAGTTGATGAAATTAAGTTATTATATTTACAGGGTCAGGTTAACCAAAAAAACCCTGACGTGTGTCAGACTTTGAATCAAACTGAGGGCACAGAAATAAAAACAAATGCATTGACAGAACGACATTTGCGATGACTAAAATGTTCTTTTTTGTCCCTTTGCTTTTTAGGCACAGTGCTCAAGAGCCAGAACCAAAATATTACTACAAATATCAATAATAATACGTCTGATTAACACATTACTTGCATCATCAGAGTGTGATTCACAGATTATTCACATTGATGTGTCTCTGCAGTCTGCTCCCTGTGTACCATGCCTTCCCTCAGATGGTAATGACCAACCAATCCCCTTCTGTGCCTATCATGAACATAATCAGTGATTCAAGGAGTCTGTTGTTTGTGTGCATTATGTGTCATACATGTTGTGTGTCCTAAAACTACATTCAACTGATGTAATCATCACAGATATCATCACCTGCTGCTTTAGGTCCAGTATAGTTTAAATCTAGTTAAACTTTAATGCTGCAGAACACACGTTTATTTCAGACAACAGTGTGTTTCCTGCTTTTTTGATAAAGGTTTTGTTCAGCTGGAGTGTGATTCAAAATGACAAACAGACTGCGCACAAATGCAGCTCCATGAAAAATGTTGTTTTACAGAGGTCTGAGTGAAAGATTATGACCAGCCTGCACAGACCTCTGACCTAGACCCTGATGCTCAAAGAAAAAGTTTCCACCTGTGAGAGTAACTGGATCTGCAGGAGGTTTCCTGGTTGTTTTTTGTTGTTTTTTAATGCTCCTTTTGCTTTGCAGCAAGACAGATTTTTCTATGAAATAAATCTCTACCAACCCCAACTGCCTTTCTGCTCCAGCAGACTGCCTCTAATAAAGTCCTCCTGTCGTATTTGGGAATTTCCCGGGGGTTACAGAAATCAGCACTTGAATCTGTCCTCAGATTGTCTGCAGCAGCATTGAGTATCTCTCTCGCTTTGTTTCACTGTTGCTCTGTGCTGACAGCAGAGTGCGGCTGCAGGCGGGTGAGCAGAAACAGCAGAAAGAGCTGATCCTGCGGAGTGTTAGGATTCAAAAGAAAATAAAAAAGATCAAGGTCTGCAGTCTCAAGGGACGCTAAAGACTTCGTCTGAATAGTTAAAGTTGGCTTTTAAAAAGGAATCAAACCCGTGAAGTTTTTCTTTCTAATAGTTTTAGGTCTAGACGGGTGAGGGGAACAAAACATTTTGGAATAAATTGCTTTACACAGCAGCTTTTATACTGGCTTTAATGGCTCAAACGTAATCTCCAAGTGCATGCATCTGTTAAAAGTTTGTCCACTTTAAGTTGTTTTTATCCCTGACAGGCTCAGATTGTTTTTCCAAGTTTCTGACAACATAACAGAGATTTACTAGAAACTGCATCAAATGTTTCTAGAATTTCATGTATAATCCTCTGATGTTAAAAAATGAAGTCAATGATGTAGTGTTAAAAACTGCAGTTCCCCAAGGGTCCACTTGAGGCTGGCTGCAAAAGCCCTGTAAATCCCATATACGCCAATCGTATTATTTTCACAGGTGAAATACAAATATTTACAACCTGGTTCCTAAAAACAAATTTGGTATCAGTAGTTCATGTCTTTTAAGGCACATAATTAGGGGAGTGGCTGAGTTGACTGACAATTGACAATTGAAGCGTTGTTATTGCTTTCCAAGTGATTAAAGCCCGCCTTAGTTCTTCCTCTTTGTCTGGGACAAGACTCATCCAAAGTTTGTTGGAGTCAGTATTTCCAATATGGTGACCGCCATCGTTGCATTGTGTGCTGTAGCAGCAGCCTGAGGGGAGCTAATCCCAACAGACTAAAAAAAAAAAGATCCACAAGGCCAGTGATGTTGTGGGGGTGGAGCTGGACTCTCGGACAACGGTGTCAGAAAGCAGGATGCTGTCTAGGTTGCAGGTCATTTTGGGCAACAGCTACCAGCCCCTCCATGACATGCTGGCAAAGCACAGGAGCACATTCAGTGCTAGACTTATTCCCCCCCCCCCCCCCCCCACCCCCCCCACGATGCACCACTGAACACCACAGGAGGTAATTCCTGCCCATGGCCATCAAAGTTTACAACTCCTCACAACTCAGACACTCGGTCTGACCTGTGGACTTATTTCACTGCAAATTGGCTCCTGCATCGGTTTGGTGCATTGGCTGTGCATGTCCTCAAAAATCATGCTTCAGCATTCTATGGATCCACTTTGCCTCGTGTGAGTGCACCCTAAGAAGTCGACATGGAAACCTAAAAAACTCAACAGAAAAAAAAGTTCAATGGGTGACCCTGTAAACAGTCAACTTTCGGCCGAGTGCGTCAGTGGCTGCGTATTTATTTGTTTAGTTTGTCATTAAATACAAAAATGATCAATATATTTTGACACCATAATGAAAAACTAAACAAAGTGGCATTTTAGAGGACTCTAGCTGAAGGTCACACGTTTAACCAAAACCCCATCCGCCCCAAAAAACACATGCTGGTTATACTGTTCTGGGTCACATTTAAGTAAAATGTTCCATAAGAAGCCACATCTCTCTGCAGGGTGGACACAGCTGATGTCCTGCCCTGCTGTCAACACTTCTACATGTTGATGCGTCTCCTGTTGAGCAGCTGACGTTGGTTAATCATGGCAGAAAGATACACACCTGCTCCACAGACTTCTTCGAGTCCAATTAGCATGATGACTTACTCCGCTTATAGCCGCCTGCTGGCTACTTATCGTCTGAGTCAAGGTGTCCATCGCCTGCGTCGCTTGAATTCCTTCTCATCTCGCTGCTTTGCTATATTCAAATTCTTCCTCACATTTCCCGCATATTTCTCAATCTGCCTCTCATCATCCTCCACACAGCCTCTGATGTGTAGCTCTGTCTGCTTTTTCTAAAGCGCTCCATTCTCCGTCTTCATTCCTGCCCCGAGCTCTCCGTCAGAGGCAGGCCATGCAATTAACAAGCTCTAATTACCTTAAGCTTGTTATTTAGCTTGTTAACATACATTAATTAAGACCAAATAAAAAACACCAGGGTTTAAAAAATACCAATCCTCCCTGCACATCATTTATTAATTCCTCCCTGGCCTTTATTACCTCGTCGACATGGCCAGGAAAAGCCCCTCGCCGCAGATTTGGCATTAGTCTTGGATTAAATGTGTTAATGCTCATCTGAACGTTGAGTTTTGGGACCCTTGGGCAGGTAAAACCTCTTAACATCCCGCTGTATAATTTTAGAGACGCATGGTGTCAAAGAGAGGAAAGGTTTTCTTCATTCACAAAGAGCCTGCAGCAGACACATCCTTAAAATGTCTCAACGTGAAAAATGTGTGAAAGTTTCTCAGGTGATTCTCGTCTGATGAAACTTTAATGCAGCTCTGTTTGACTCATTAGAGCAGAATTTAAAGTGCTTAGAAAGACATTAACATGTCAGACTGGGGGGGGGGGGGGGGGGGGTGGTTCATTGAAAAAAGTACCCAAATCCATCTCCTCCAGGTGAGAGCTGCTGATACTTTCTGAGTATTTCTATTCTTGGAAATGTTTTCTTCTTTACAGCCGTTTCACATATCCACTCATACATGAGGAGGACTGCTTCTGAAATCCTGTTGGTCGTAATAGCTCACCAGTACAATATCAACAAAAGAGCGGAGAAGAAAATACTTGAGAACAGAAAACACAATGCAGCAGTTTGGATACGTGCACAGAAATCGTAGCAGTCACATGCATACAGCCAATGGTCATGCACCGATCACAGGGAATTCATACAACAACAACAAAAAAACAAGGGATCTGGCAGGAGAAACTCTGGATAAAACATTGTACATTTTTATTCCATTAGTCAGATATCTGGAGTTTTTTCTGAGGTTGAAATGTTACTTTCAACAACAGATAAATGTACATATCACCCGCTTCCACATATAAGGCGATTAAGCTCTCAGTTTAATGAAGCTCCAAATGTTAAAGGTGCACTATGGAGTTTTGGTGGAGAAATGTGAAAGTTGGAGAAATGTACAGATTCTGTGGTATGTGTTCATAACTCTCGACACAAACTGTCCTCAGATGAAAATGTGATCCCTGGAACAATGTTTGAAGACAAAATGCTACGCGAGAAGTGATGGTGGTGGAAGATGTGGCTATGCTCTTATTTTCACCAAAAAAATGTATTTAAGGTGCTGGACCAGCAGAGGACATGTAAAACTACTCTTGCATATTTAATTGACTTTAAAGGGCCTTTCGTATTTACACGTAAAGGGACTGTTATGAAATTAACATAAACCACAGAAGAAGAGCAGGTTTTTTAATTTTAACTGGCAAACAGACTACAAGCTGAGACAACTACATAGTCCCTTCACCATCCTAGGGAAAACAAATTTCAGCATACTACTGAATATGAGGGGATTTAGAAGTGAGACTGAAAAAGAAGCGGGTATACTCCGCATACCTGCATATACCCTGCACTGCACCTCTAGTAGTGGTGGGCCCGAAACAGTGAAACCATAAATCTCCTGGTGGCTTTTTTAGCTCCAAACAGTGTTCCAGGGACCCATTTATTCTTTTGAACAAAGTTTGTGTATTAAGTTCAGAAATATAACAGAGAATCGTTTCACTTCTCCAACTTTCAAATTTCACTACCAAATCTACATAGTGCACCTTTAAGATTCTAAAAAAAAAAACAGAAAATGTACCTTCCAAAATATCTCAAACTTTAAGAATTGATCATGTTCAGTTTTGCATTTGACATATTTATATTTAAATAAGGACAACAAAACAACAGCTATAAAAGACATTTCTTTAAAGCTTATAATTAACATGGCAGTTAAGGGTGAGGTTTGATCAGAGATTATGGGAAACATTTGCCTTGAGTGGCATCACCATCTTTATAGTGACATCGACCTAAAGCCAGGTAATTATCCTCCTCAGCAACACAGAGAGAGAGATTTTTACACGTTTGTGGAACACACTGAAGACGTCCTGTGATCAAGACGTCTGCAGCTTCTCAGGTGTGTAACAGTCTGCTAACATGAAGTCACACAGAGAGCAGACACATCATTAAGCTCCTCTCAGGTTTCTCCTCCATGTAGGAGGACTTGTCCTCTCCTGTCACACAGAGGAGGAGGGGCAGCCCTGACCTTCTGTTCTCCCTCGCAGCCTGACACCCGACATGTTCTCCCTCTGCTGTCTGAACACCGAGAGGAGCTGCACTAACTGTTTTTTTTTTTTTTTCCTAGCTGCTCTCAGTTTTTACAAAGAGTAACACAAATGTGTTGAAAAGGTGAAGGAGTGATTCATCCAGAGGAGGATTTGTTGGTTCTATCATGAACACTCTTTCACCTGCTGGAGCTGCAGTTTCACCTCCGGCTGACACCGAGGAAAAAACGCTGCAACAACTCGAATCCAAGCAAGTGTTTTGAATTGAGTTTTAATAACTAATTAAGATTGAACATCTACTTTCAAGACTATTTTTTTGCCTCATGGAGGCCTTATGTTTGTCTTTTTTCTGATGATAGTGGCTCATAAGCAGGGACGAAATTAGGTCAGTACGTCCGGTACTGCCCACCGCTGAAAGACTCGGTACCAGACAGAAGGGAGAGCAGCTGCCCGCCAAAACCCACATTCATAACCAGTCAGGGTCAGCATGAAAACACATCCGTCATCTTATACTACACTTTGTCCCCTTATGCATCGCTTTTAAGTCATCCAGAATTGCTTCTGCTGTGTTTTGTTCTGTGCTGGATGAAGCCCGTCTGCCTTTCATTACTGCTAGTTAACGTGAGCTCGAGCTTCCTCCAAAACGCTGCAACCGACTGATATCCGGTGCTTTGGAGCTTTTGACAGGCGGACGGTCGTTGCGAAATATCCGAAGTTCAATGTGCAGCAGAATAAGTTGTGATGTTTCATGACATTCTGTTTCATTCCAACAACACGGACAGCAGCTCAGACAAAGCTGTGTGTGAGGTGACGATCAGGAAGTGACGGAACTGCTTTTAACGGAACGCAGCTGAGCATGCGCGTCTTTCTTTACTTGGGAAACAAAGCACGCTGACTTATTGGTCTGGGACGATCAACGTCAAGTGTTTCTAAATGTTTTCTACTCCATACATACAGGTATTAAAATGTTGAAAGGTTTTTGTTCAAGGATACATGAAGCCGAAGAGAGGTAAGATAAATCTTCAGGAGTGCACATGTGATAAGAGCATTTCCACAGAACTGAAGATGATGACTCAGGTGTGTATGATAAACTTCTGAACTGTGGCAGTTCTTTGATAAGTCTTCATGACAGGCTGAGTTTTGTGTCACCTCATAAAGCAGCGAGGTTTCCATAAAAAAAGATTTTGCCTCATATAAATGGACTCCATCTGGGCGGTTAATGGTTTAACTGGTGCAGCTGGGCTTTAATAGCCGTCCTTACAGCGAGGTAAACGGCAAGAGGCAAACAGGTAGAAACTCTAATGGATTATACTGCTCGCACACAAGCAGATTAATGTGCAGCCATGAAACTATAAAAACTTCACTTTTAAGAGAGTAACCTTGACTTTACCTGCGGCCTTCGGGTGGACAGAGAGAGAAAACACAAAGACGAATGTGGAAGCACGGCCCAGTTCAGCGAGAGAATAGAAGAGAAGTGGGCTGAACAGACGCTTTGACATGATGCTGTACGCGGAAGGAGACGAATTTAGTAAAAGAAAAAGTGAGTCAACGTTTAGAAAACAAGAAAGCTTAAAGAAGTAATCACTTTTTTCTCTTCGCTAAATTGAAATGGACACCTAGCTTAAATTAAGATCAGCTGGGGGAAAAATACATTAGCATTAGCTTATGACAAACAGACACATGGATTTCATGTAGCAGCCGTTAATAAACTGGCTGCCATCTTTAAAGTTATAGAAATCACTTTCTCATACCAAAAACTAATCTCAGTTTTCACGCCAGACATCAGTAATCCCATTTAAACCTTTCAAAATGTCAGTGCGATGGAGTGTATGCTAAGGTTTATGGGGTTTTATCAGCAGCATTAAAGTAGCTCATCGGTGGGTTCAGTGTCACTTCATATCACTACGAAGCAGAGGATATTTCTTCGCCGATCAAAGCTTTGAAGTTTGAATCATCAATCAGAGTGAAATCTGAATTCATTGTTTCTGATTGATGACTAAAGGCTCCACCACGTTTCCAGCCAAGCTGTCAACTTTCATTAAAGACGACACTCTGAAAATTGGACTCAAACGAAGTCAACCGTTGTCAGAACACTGATTGATGATTCAGGCCGAGTGTCACTCTATTAACAGAAGAAGAAGAAGAAGAAGCTATGTTAAGAAAGAGGACGGCCTGAGTCATCATGTGTTAACACTCAACTTTATATAAGAAGTGGACGAAGCCACCATGACCTAAACAAACTTCGCAATTTTGGAGCTAGCCATCTTGTTTTCTGGAGCCAGAAGTGACCATATTTAGCTTTATAAGTTCTGAACCATAAAAAAAACAATATCAACTAGCATGCGATAAATGAGCCTCTCCAATGTAGCCATTTAACCACAGCCTATAGACCGCATGGTTACAGTTGAATACAAATACACATACTTCACATGCTAACAACGGGCTGTAGATGCTAGCAGAGTCGGATTTTCACAAAATCCTGTAATATTACTGAACCTTGTCAGTCGACATGGTTCTTTGGCTTCTCACTAAGTCTTTGCCGGCTTCTCCAACCTCTGATTGTCAACAAATGCACGTACATATCAAAACCGACTACTGAGCCAAAAACGTAATTTGTACGTAAGTTTTAAAGGTAGCCTTCATGTGTATTCTCACAGTGTAAGAAAACAAAACAGGCTTTAAACAGATTGTACTTATTGAAATACATTATAGTTAACTCAGTTGAATTTGCACCTCAGAACTGAGAAGTAGGCTCATTTTGTAAATGATGCAATTTATTTTTCAACCGGTGGAGTCGCCTCCTGCTGGCCTTCAGAAAGAATGCAGATTCATGAAACTCCAGCATTAACCCCACCTATCAGACCTGTGGGCTACATCCACTTTTGTATGGATTGTTCATCAGATCACATTAAGTAGAATTGTTAGAAGCCCAAAAACAAAGTTCAGAATTGACATTTTAGTTTCATGTCACGTTGTTCCGTTTCCCCTGAAAACCAGAGTTTACAGAGTCCAAACTCAGAATGTGTGACTAACAGCTGTGTTTGTCGTGTTTTATGGAGGATTTGTCCTTTAACGCTCCAGTATGTCACACTCCGGCATCGTTACTATGGCAGCAACATGATGTGAATCTAACACAGCAGAATGACAGATTATCAAGTCAAACAATGACAGGAGACGTTTGGATAAATAACTGCAGTCTGCTCGTCTCGCCTGTGCGCCACAAATCTGCATTTGCTGGTTTCTGGTAGATTCAACAGAAGACGAAGATGCAGTTGCAGAATTAGCAGCCGAAGTAAAAGTACGAGTAGTTTGTGCATTAGTAGAAATAGTTGCTGGATTAATAAAGTGGCAGTAGTGGCAGCACAAAGAAATATTTCAAGTTGCAACAGAAGTGTTCCTATCACTGAGATTTTCATTAGTAGCAGGAGTAGAGAATAGTAGACAGTGTTTCCACCCAGGCAGGCCACCCAGGTATATTTTCTGCTCACATGATCAGCATTCAAGACCAATGAACTAGTAGGTGATTGATCTCCATCACTCTGTACTCTTTACATACATGTGGCACGTCTGTATTCTTTGCAAGTGACCAGACAGAGTGAGAAAAAAGAGAGAGAGACGTCTGATGTTAAGTCTATTTGAACGTATTTGTTGCAGTTCCAAAACTTCAAATGCTGTTCTGTTTTGTTGTTTTGTGAAGCTGCTTGCTGCCGATATGATTCTGCTCCCTCTTGGTTTTGCTGCGTCTTGATAACAATCCTCCCCGCATGAGGCTCACCTGTTGTGATAATGGGAGTCACAAGTGAAACTTTTTTTAAAACAGGAATTTTGGTGTGGTGCACGGAGCCGCTGAAAGGCTTGGATAAGAAAAAGTAAAAGCGAAGCGCAATTGGGCTGACATTTGTCCAGATCTTCAAAATAAGTAATACGACTCAAAACTCTAGCCTTAATCAGCCTGAAATGGAACCTTGTTCACCCGGATTGAAACAAAAAAGGAAACTCAACTCAATTTTTTTTTTTTTTTGAAGTCAGAGATCTCCTCTTCATCCTCTGAGTCCAAATGTTGTCAATACTTGAGTCCAAGTCATCAGTGTTCAAATCCAAGTATTGTTGTATAAACTGGGACATTCACCTGGGCTAAACCAATCATTTCTGATTCTGCTAGCAGAGGTATTACAACAGCTACGAGTCGCAGTAAGATCAATAATAGTATCTGATGAAGTATCAGTCATACTTTTTCCAAAGGTTTTTGAAGTCTGAGGTTTGAATGCTGATAAATGATGCTGGTATTGTCCCTTATGAGTCACACACACACACACACACACACACACACACACACGAGTGTCCTTCTCAGTTCTTCATCCTCCTCTCATCTCATTATCTTCATTACGTTGCTCTCTCCCTGCTCTCTCCACCCGCCCACCACATCCCGAGGTTGACATCAAACGTTGCTGAAGTAGACCCCTCGATTAGAGACGCCGAGGAGACTTTCACACAGCCAACCTCCAAAACCACAAACACTCTGTAACCCACGGCTCATTAAACAAAACTGACTTCTCAACACCAACCACTGTGTGTGTGTGTGTGTGTGTGTGTGTATGTGAGTGTGAGTGTTTCTGTGTGTGTTTATGTCTTCATTAGTGACACTTTTTCTCTGTGAATCTCTGCAAACAAAGATCTGCTCCAGGAAAACACACATATTATAAGGGAAAAACATACAAACACACGGCGAACAATATTTCCCTTAGCGTAAGTTAGCGTCTGTTTTAAATAGCCTACTTTGATACCAGTTCTGCAGCATGACTTCAAAGTACATGACTTCCACTGATTGTATGTTAAGGTCTCATCTAGGATAAAATGGGAGAATTTAGGGTGCGCCTACCAGTGATTGACAAGTCGGTACCATGGCAATAGGAAATGTATTGTTGGCTGTTAATCAACCAAATATGATCACTCCTGGTTAAAAAGAAAGAACAAGATGGCGACGGCTAAAATCCTAAGTTTTGAAAACATAATTCCTGAAATCAACAGGAAACATTATGACATCCACGTCTGCTTCTTCTATACACCTCGTTCTTTGTCTGATACTGTTCCACGAGGTGCAATAATCAGCAGGCATGCATTACTCTGCACAACACTGGTATGTTAAAAGATGCATTCAGTATGAGACTAGATGAACTAGGATGTGTGTGTGTGTGTGTGTGTGTGTGTGTGTGTGTGTGTGTGTGTGTGTGTGTGCTTTATGTCAGGATGATCCTAACATAAATATAAAGACCAATCACGGGTCAGCCTGTGGGTTGTATGTTGTCACATGTAATGTTCTGTTCTGACAGAAATCTCTGCAGACACCACCTGTGTGTCATTTACCATAACACACACACACACACACACACACACACACACACACACACACACACACACACCAAATTGCTGAGTCAAGTGGAACACAGTCTGATGAAGGCAAAGTGGTGAAGTGCACAGATGGTGATAAACACACACACACACACACACACACATTATCCAGCACCCACGTAACCATACAGCATCATGTGTGCTATTATGAAGAGGATGATGTCAGAAAATTATTACAGTCACACAGCTCTGTTAAGCATTTGCAATGGGGCTGTCAAATAATTCCAGAACAAGTCAAAATCTAAATGGGCATTGCAGACAACAGGGGTGAAGTAGACATTTTTTAGAGTGTGGAGGCAGCAGCAGACTTTCCAAAGCGAGTGAGTGTCCCTGAAGGCAGCAGAGCTGAGGTCTTCACAGGACAAAATCCCTGAGCCACTCGTCTGCAGACTGAAGCTTTACAAACATCCAGAGAGACAGAGCAGAGTCCTCGCCAGAGGAGCGTGTTCGGGGATTTGTCCGGTGTTGATGATGTCATCAGAAGGCTCTAGTGTCTTGTGTTCAGATGTGAAGCAGACTTGTTTAGAGGAGCTGTGAAGCTGCAGGATGAAGGATGGCTCAGCAGGAGCACAGAGCGCCGCCTGACAGCAAGACAACTACACAAAACTTCCTAACCAGGATTTTAAAGGTCCCATATTATGCTTTTTCTGGTTTTATATGCTCTTTAGTGTGTTTTCCAAGTGTCCTGTGCTTGTTTAGGCACATCTATGTGCAAAAATTCAAAGTCTCCTACCTCCTCCTGTTAGCTGTAGCATTAGCTGCATGTAACACTCGGTTCTAGCCCCCCTCGATAAAAATTTGTCAGTCCGACGTCATTGTCAGTGTGAGATCACTGATCTAAGCCCATTGGCTCGTTGTGGCAAGCCCTGCAGCTCATGTTGAAATTTCTGAGAATCGTGCTGAGCAACTGACCAATAACAACAGAGCGGATCGGCAGACCAATCAGAGCAGACTTGGCCCACGTGGGGTCTAACAGTGTGGGCTCAGCAGAGCGTAGCTGACGGACTCAGAGCGTAGAGGGAGCAAGGAGGAGCAGTACATGAAAACAGACACTTTTTTCAGACTTTAGCTATTGTGAACGTACAAAAGTAGGTACATAGATTAAATATACGAACCCCAAAAAGCTCTTTAATCTCTTTAAGATATTTTAGAACTAGTTATTGTTAAAGGAGAAGAGTTGTATTTTCATCTCTGATTTTTAATTAAGACAGTGTCACTGGTTATTGATCTTGGATGTGGTGATAAGGAGAAGGTGGAAAGTGTACTTTTCTACTTCCTTGCATGTTACTTCCCATACTTGTCCTCGTATATACAGTAGATATATTTGAATGGAACTTTCATTTCTTGACTTTTCTATATTTATGGGACAAAAAAAGCATGCAATTAATCACGATTAGAAAAAATGAAAACATACATTTTAGACCTTGATTAACATGATGACAGCTGACAGCCCTATAGTTTAAACTGACACATTGTCAGATTGAATATAAAAATAAGACATCCACCGTTCAGTAGGAACCTTTGGTGCTTTAGTTTACAGATATCAAGATCACTTTCAAACAATTACTTGAATTCAATTCTGCTAATGATTAAAACACGATCTATATTTAGTTCTGGTTCTATTTAAAAGTCAATAGTGAAAAAAAAGGTGATTGATTTTTAAACTAACAGGTTTTTTCTTTTCAAACATATTTATAGATGATTAAAAGATGGACTATTGGACTATATTTAGAAAAAACTGTTTCTATTTTAACAGCGACAGACACTTTATTGAGCGTCATCATTGATTAAAGCCGACCTGACACGAAAGGAGAACAGATACGGATCTGTAAATTCAAAAACAGCAGCAGGCACGTTTTCCTCTGAATGAAATGAGGAGCTTCAAAATGAAATGTAATCTATTTTTATCTGCACAGAGTATTTTTAGCAGCAGCGGGACTGGCTCTGTGCAGGGCTCACTTACACTGATTTAATATTTATCAGTCAGAACGAGGACTGCTCAGCCGAAAAATACGCTTGTTGTTGTTGTTGCTGTTGTTTTTGAGCCTCATATAGTGGCTGTTACATAATCGACACATGGATCAGTCATGAATATGAGGCGAACTCACACGAACAGAACAGGACAGTAGGAGTGTGTCTGATGAGCTCTCTGCCGCCTGATGTCTTCTTAAAGAGTAACTACAAACCTCTGTACATGTGTATTAAGATGTGTTGGTGGCCAATTTGGGTCCTAATCTCATTTTAGTAAACATATTTATATATATACATATTTAAATTTAAAGTTGTGTTATAAATATGCAAACTGCCCTCTACAGGTTAAAACTCGCTACTGCAAGTGAATTTTTCTATTGGCTGATCTGGAGGCAGGTGACGTATGTGGTTTACTCATAATACCCTACGAAAACAATGTCTGCCACTCAGCAAACTGTGGGGAGTCTAGTGGATTGAGATAATTTCTCGGGTTGATTATAACTGAAGTATAAGTGGTTTGCCTTGAAATATGGCAATTGTAAAACGCAAAAACAGGTTTGTTTGTTTGACAGTGTTAGAGGCATAACATTCAAATCTTCCAGGGGGAAGCATCTACCAAACAGAGATGTCCCCCATCCTGTGCTCGGACACAGCTTTCTCAGCACTCGCTGCCTGTTCTAACAGTTCAAACTCACATGGCTTCTGGACCGCCATGGTCGTGGTCTACAGGAGACTCTGGAAGAGAGAAGTCCTCCACTTCAAATGACATTTCTGACGCAAAAGTGTCATTGCTGCTTCTCGCGTCGTCACTCGTGGATAAATAACCTAGCTAAAATGGCTATTAAAGGTCCCATATTATGCTTTTTCTGGTTTTATATGCTCTTTAGTGTGTTTTCCAAGTGTCCTGTGCATGTTTAGGCACATCTATGTGCAAAAATTCAAAGTCCGTGGAAACGCGGCTTCTCCTACGTCCTCCTGTTAGCTGTAGCATTAGCTGCATGTAACGCTCGGTTCTAGCCCCCCTCGATAAAAATTTGTCAGTCCGACGTCATTGTCAGTGTGAGATCACTGATCTAAGCCCATTGGCTCGTTGTGGCAAGCCCTGCAGCTCATGTTGCACGCCCGTTAACTTCTGTAGCATGCCGTAGCCTGTGGTAGCACAGTAGTGCTAAGGTGCTAATGTTTATGCTACCCTCGGACGGAGCCAGTGGCTGCATTCCCAATATGGTAAAAGAGGCGGGACATTTCCGAGAACCGTGCTGAGCAACTGACCAATAACGACAGAGCGGATCCGCAGACCAATCAGAGCAGACTTGGCCCAGCAGAGGGCACAGCAGAGCGTAGCTGACGGACTCAGAGCGTAGAGGGAGCAAGGAGGAGCAGTACATGAAAACAGACACTTTTTTCGGACTTTAGCTATTGTGAACGTACAAAAGTAGGTACATAGATTAAATATACGAACCCCAAAAAGGGCATAATATGGGCTCTTTAAGTTTGTGTGTTGCATAGAGTGGGAGTGCCTCAAACTAACAGCTGTAGTTATGTCTTCGATCCTCTCTGTTCTCACATGCAGAGATTTATTTTAAATAGTGGAGATAAGATGTCGGACGCTTGTTTTCCTAGACACCCAATATTGAGCAGTTTCTTGTGTTCAGTTGATCAGAAGTTGCAGTCCTCCTGCACACTGTCTTAATTGCATAAACACTTTGGCAACATTTCAGTACTGGACCATTGCGAACATCTTTGTGCAATTTAGACACTGCTCTGATGAAATTCTGATGACTTCACTCCTCTCCACAGCACCCGTCTTATGAAATAGATGTAGTCTTTATAATGCAATTAATCAAGACTGATCATTATTTCCATTCAGTCACACAATAACCTACAGGTAGCTGTCTATACATTTTTACCTGAAACAGGTGGGTTACCTCTCTCTCTCTCTCTCTCTGTATTACACTCTGTCTCTTCTCCCCCCTCTGCTCCGTTTGTTATGGAGGAAGCAGGCCCGGCTGAGATGGATCGCTGCACAAACAAATGTTTGTTCTGCCCTTCGCACACCCCAGAGACACACTCTCACGCAAACACACGCCCACACACACACAGCTGTCTACCCAGCGAGAGCGTGTGTGTGTGTATATTGACAGATTAATGCAGGCGTTGCTGTGTGTTTTATTTCTTCTTATTTTTACAGTTTCTCTTTGTTTTGTTTTATTAAGGACGATTTATGCTTCTGTGTTTGTCTTATTTATTTTTATTGTTTTCTATTTATTGTTGTGCAGTTTTAGTGTGTGTGTGAGAGTGTGTGTGTGTGTCTGAGCCCGCATAAAGACTTTGTGCTGCTTTTTTATTATTATTACCATAAAATTATGACAGTTTGTGTCTGTGAACGTGAGAAACATCAGCGAACATCCAGACAGACAGAGAGAGAGAATGAAAGAAAGAAAGTGTGTGTGTGTGTGTGTATGTGTGTGTGTGTGTGTGCGCACCAGCTGTCCACCAGTTACTGCTCTTTCACTGGGAGGAATGGGAGTACAGAGGGATGAAGGCTTAAGTGGGGAAAGATAGATAGAAAGATAAAGTGATTAACAAAAATGAAGAGATGAAGGAAAGAGGGATGCCAGAAAAGACTAAGTGATGGAGGGGATGAAGGTACTGTCAATCAACACAGTGGGGTCAGAGGTCAGGAGGAGGGGGCGGGACTACAAGCCTCAAAACACAAAGGAGGAGAGGGTCGCCACGCTTCTGATTATCTCTCTGTCCCTTTAATTTTATTCTCGCATTCTTCCATCAACTTTTTGGCAGAGGTAAAGTAGGAAGAAAAAGAAGAGGAAGAAGAAGAAAGAAGATGACGGAGAAGGAGAAAAAGAGAGAGAGAACGAAAAGGTTGCTGTGGCGACAGATGAGGTTTAATGAGAGACGGATGGATGAAGGGATGAAAGGATGGAAGGAAAGGGTCACATTATTTATTCAGAGGTGGAGGAGAGGAGGGAGGAAGGGGGGATTAAGACCGAAATCTGCCACCTGAACCACGCACTCACACACAAACACCCACACACACACACACACACACAAACACAGAGTCCCTGAGGGCGCGGGCGGCGGGTGTGAAAGGCTGTTAATTGTCGCCAACACGACTTTAATCAGATTTCAGCCTCCGCCCCCATCACACACACACACACACACACACACACACACGCACACACACAAAGGAGCACACACGCTGCCTTGTCCCATGGGAAGTGTGTGTGTGTGTGTGTAAATCAAGTTTTGGCGTGGAGGTGTGGTCATTAGCGCCAAGTCCCATATGCTGCCCGCCGACTGCTGAGGGAGAACCCCTGGGACACACACACACGCAATCTAGATTAACTCAGACACACACACACACACATTGACAGACAGCACACACGCACACACACACAATCGGACAGCAACATTAAATAAGTACAAACTAACATTTTAGAAATAAACACTTCAAGGAGAGAACTACCCATGTGATAAATAAGGTGTGAAAAAACAAATATATGACCCGTGCAAGCAATCAATAACAAACAACCTAACACTGAAACACACACAGTGATACACACATATAGAAACACTAAATAAAGAGGGACAAACAGGAAGACACAGACACTGTGGAGCATAAACAAGCTAGGGGTAAACATAAACAAATATACTTCATGTAGTTTTAATATTTACATCTACAGAAGTGGAATGCCTTTGATAAGGATAATACGAAGACCTCATCTGGCAAATGTGAGTTCATTTCCTGTAATTCCTGTAACAGAATACTATTTTAAATTAAAGGTAATCCATGGAAGTAAACTTTTTTATTTGATTTGACAGTCAGTTTTTTTTTTTACCACAGGTCTACTTCCATTAAAGAGGTCATATTCTGCCCTTTTTGGGGTTTGTATATTTAATCTATGTACCTACTTTTGTACGTTCACAATAGCTAAAGTCAGAAAAAAGTGTCTGTTTTCATGTACTGCTCGTCCTTGCTCCCTCTACGCTCTGAGTCCGTCAGCTACGCTCTGCTGTGCCCACACTGTTAGACCAAGACCAAGGGCCAAGTCTGCTCTGATTGGTCTGCCGATCCGCTCCGTCGTTATTGGTCAGTTGCTCAGCACGCGTCTCGGAAATTTCAACATGAGCTGCAGGGCTTGCCACAACGAGCCAACGGGCTTAGATCAGTGATCTCACACTGACAATGACGCCGCACTGACAAATTTTTATAGAGGGGGGCTAGAACCGAGCGTTACATGCGGCTAATGCTACAGCTAACAGGAGGAGGTAGGAGAAGCAGACTTTGAATTTTTGCACATAGATGTGCCTAAACATGCACAGGACAATTGAAAAACACACTAAAGGGCATATAAATCCAGAAAAAGCATAATATGGGACCTTTAAGACAACTATAGACGTCTTTAAACGTGTGGCACTGAGTCATATCACAAGTTAGACATTATGATGTTGTGGTCCTTGTTGAATTTTAATTGAATACCCCTGGTATAAGAAAATGACATAATTTGTCTGATTTACATACTACAGCACAAACACAGACAGGAGCTTCAGTGACTGAATTAGCTGAGGTGACAGCTGTAGGCTCCCACCTGTCACTCAAAGAGGCCACGCCTCTAATTATATATCACTTTTCAGCATTTATATATTGTAAACAGGTGAGTTGTAGAAAAATTCAGTTCAGTTGTCATGGAGAGAAATAAGAGTTATAGACACCAAAACTGTTCTAATCCCAGGCTGTAAACATGTGTATTTCTGATGTAAAGTTGGACTTTTTAATATGGGGCTCTATGGGGACCGACTCACTACGGGAGAGGACCTATAGTGGACAATAGAGGAACTGCAGTTTTTAAAATCAAGCTTTTTTACCACTTGTTCATTGATGTGTGTACACACAATTATGACAAAATAAACAGCTTAATCTCAAATACACAGACACACTATCTCTCTCCTGTCCAACCCTTTCTTGCTCGCCCCCTCCTACATCAGCGCTTTAATGGAGACATATATCTAACCCCTTTCTTCATCCCTACATCTCTATTAAAACCTCATTTTGTCCTTCACATCTATCAATCACTCACTACATCACCTTCCTTCCTCCCCCACTTCTCATCCCTTATTGCTTTAGTTTCCTTTTTTTCCTCTCCTCTTTTATGTCCTTTCTAATTTTCTCCATAATTTTGGTATTCCGCCTCTCCTGCTCCCTTCTTCTTTACCCTGTTACCCCTCCATCTCTTCCTTTCTTATCCCCTTACCTCCTTGTCTCTCTGCCTTCTCCTGATACTCCCTTCTTCCGTTCTCTCCTCTCCTCCTACTCCTTATCTTAACTCCTTCTTCAACAATTTCTTTATCTATACTCCTTTCCTTTTTTCCTAAACTCCCTCCATCTATTTCTTTCCTTTCTACCTTTCATTAACTCATTTCCACTTTCCTCTCTTTTTCTTTGTTTCTTCCACTCTTCCTTTGAGTCCTTCTTCCTTGTCCCCTTGATCACTTTATATAAGTCCTCTTTCTTTGTCAATTTCCTCCCTTTTTTTCTCCACTTTCTCTCTTTCTTCTCTTCCTCCTCATAACTCGATTTCTTGTTCACTTCTTCATTTTCTTTTCCCTTAGAAAAAGATCCCTTAGAGCGCCTCAATTCCTTCGGTTTTTCCTTTAAGTATCTTTTTATTGTTCCTACAATCATTTTCTTTCCTTAATCTTTCATTGCCTTTTTTCTCACTTGTTTTATCCTTTCCTTTTTTTACTTCCCACTTCCTCATCCCTCCTTTTCCTTTTCTTGCTCACTCCCACCATCCCCTTTGTGTCCTTCCCTCCACTTGTGTTTCCTTTATTCCTTACCTCCTCCTCTAATTGTTTTCTCCTTTTTCCTCCTTAGCTCACATCTTCTTGTCTTCCTTATTTCCCTCCTTTAACTCCTCAATAATTTATTCTCCCTCTACCCTTCCATCCATCAATCCCTGTTTCCTCCCCTCCTCTCTTATTACCTTACCTCCTCCCTCCCTCCATCCTTCCTCTCCTTATCCCCTCCTTACCACTCTCATTAACTCTCTTTCCCTCATCACATTTGGCCTCAGGCAACAAATATGGCAGTCACACTTCCTCACCATTAACTAACACACACACACACACACACACACACACACACACACACACACACACACACACACACACACACACACACACACACACACACACACACACACACACACACACACACACACACACACACACACACACACACACACACACACACACACACACACACACACACACACACACACACACACACACACACACACACACACACACACACACGTCCCCTGTTGCTGTTTCCTTAAGGAGACAAGGTCCTACAGCTCGTTTAATCTCCCCTCAGCTTCCTGTAATGCCTCTTTCCTTTCCCCCTTTCCTTCCCCATCTCTTCCCCCTTGCAACTTTACTGCACCCTGTCACCCTCTCTCTCCCCCCTTCCTCTCTCTCTCTCTCTTTGTATCTCAATAACTCCTGTGCTCTCTCGCCCTGAATAATATTACACGACTCTTCTTCATTGTCTCTCACTCTCTGTGCTCCAGAAAAAAGTGCATTAATGTGTGTGTGTGTATGAAGGGGTGTGTGTGTGTGGGGGGTGTAGGTTGGGAGGGGGGGTGGTGGTGTTTGAATGAGTGGTTTCCAAGGCAACGGAGCCACACTGCCGCAGTGGATGGGAAGGGGAGGAGGAGAGTGTGAAGAGAGTTGAGGGAGTGAGAATGAGAATGAAGCAGGCGTGTGTGTGTGTGTGTGTGTGTGTGTGCAGCTGACAAACTTGACTCCGGCAGTCAAGAGAGTGAGCGAATTAACCAACGAAGAAGAAGGAGCAAGGAGGGGAAGGAGTGAGAGAGTGTGTGTGTGTGTGTGTGTGTGTGCATCTACAGTATGAATGTCAAGAGCAATGCTGCAGCGCCGAGGGCAGAGAGACACGAGACACCACACACACACACACACACACACACACACACACACACACACACACACACACACACACACACACACACACACACACACACACACACACACACACACACACACACACACACACACACACACACACACACACACACACACACACACACACACACACACACACACACACACACACACACACACACACACACACACACACACACAGCAATATATTGTGAATGAAGTGCAGAGCGACATCATGTGTTCAGCTACAAATGGTGATGTTTTCAGTTTACGAGATAGAAATAAATGTGTGTGTGTGTGTGTGTAGTTCTTTGCATTTATTGCCAGAGAATTGTAGTGAAAGCACTCAAAAAGAAGGTCATGATACGTTCAGTTTACCCTTCCAAAAAAGATGATCCTGTTTAAAACTGTCAGAGTATCAATCTTATCAGAGACTTAGTGACATCGGGTTGAGTCTTTTGCATCACGACACTAACACACTTTGTGTTTGACGACATTTCAACCAACTTCACTCATGAACTCTTGACTCGTTCAAGAGTCTAGACTCTGATGTTTGGGTTCACTATGCAGCTACTACTATTATGGAAATTTGAGAATTTTTGTGAAGAATAAAAAAAAAAAAACCCTTTCTGTCTGAAAAGATTATGTCTGATTAAAGAAAATCAGTACTTTAGTGGTGGTGCAGTATTCAATCTACAAAGTTTTAAACAAACGTTTTAGCGAACAAAAACATATATTATTGTATATACTGTATATATTACACTTTTAGAAATTCTTGGTTTAATTATATGCCACATCATCAAATGTTAGGGCTACAATTATCCTGAGACTGGATGAACTAAAACACACAAACCCTGCATGTTTGTGTGTATGTATGTGTGTGTGTGTGTGTGTGTGTGTGTGTGTGTGTGTGTGTGTGTGTGTGTGTGTGTGTGTGTGTGTGTGTGTGTGTGTGTGTTTGTTATTGTGAGCGTGTGACTGTGTGATGGACCTACTACTTCCTCTGACTGTGTTAGGACCTCAGCATCAATTTAACCTACTGCTGCTCCTGCTGTGTCTCAAACAGACACACACACACACGCACACACAAACACACACACACCCACACACACACAGAGTGTAAAATGGCCAAAGGCTCTTCCATCTCTCTGCGTGCGTCCTGAAACCGCCTATTTCAGTCGTGATGCGCTGCAGGAAATGGATTTAGAAGTGCACACATATATACACACACACACACACACACACACACACACACACACACACACACACACGAGAGACAGGTTAACAGTGAGAGAGATTTGTGATGCACAGTGTTCAATAATGTAGGAGGTGTCAGAGTGTTTTGCAGGAAAAAAGGCTGAAAGCTTGACTCTCTTTCTCTCTTACCCCTCCTCATGATCTGACCTGCAGCTCCCCCCTCTGGCAGGGGAGGAAACTACAGCTGCAGGACAAACTTCACAGATCCAATCCAGAGCACAAAACTTGAAGCAAAACATTGCATTAACAACTACTTGTGATCTCAAGGGGTATAGCTACCTATCTTTCTCTAGATTCATTTTTTAGATCATGTCAGATTTAGCTGTGATGTCTTTGTCTGTCTTGTTACCTCCAACATATGGAGATGATGTCTGTGCTGAGCTGAAGATCTGGTGTAAATTTTGTGTTATTGGAACAACAGCGCTGCGAGCTGCGAGAAAATCAGGCTGTGTCCGAAAACACTCACTACATAGTGTAGACATAGTGAATAGAGTGATTATAAAATTGTTTTATCTAAAATTCAAGATTCTTATCTTCTGAGATTTGAAATCGATTCATAACTTCCAAAAATCGTTTTGGGGGGCTAATCAGACACTCCCTGCTAAGTGCTAAGGCTAGCTCTTTAACTCAGTAAAATGCCAAATGGAGCAAAAATAAATTCAGCCAGTCTCACAGATGACTGGAGTATAGATCCAGTAGTATACTAATTCAAAAAATAGACTTTGAATCCATGGATCCAGAATCGTTTTAAATCAAAAAATAGATTATGAATCGAATCGTGACCCCAAGAATCGAAATCGAATCGTGAGACACCCAAAGATTCCCAGCCCTAATAGTGAATATGCCATTTTTTGCCATTGGGTGTAGGAATTCTGAGTGTCCACTCATTAAATCCCATAATGTATTGTGAAAAATAGTGTACAACCCATAATTACTATCCAAGCAATATACTGTACACCATCATGCATTGCGGTTTAAATCTTTTTCCGAGCGGAGATTGGCGTTTGACTGCTCTCAGACGGACAAGAGGAGCTACCAGCGTGAACACAAAACACAAAAAAAGTTCATACATGGAGACATACTATTTTACGATAATCTAAAAGCTGTTTTAATAAACAGTAAAAGATTTTCCTCAGAGTAACGTTAGTTCATCCTCATGATGAAGACAGGCACAAGACCAGAGTCTGGAAGCACAAATAAATTAGGCAACAAAAACTGACGTCACAGCCTGCGGCCGGCGAGTGAGATCACTATATAGTCCACTACATATAACTCCCTATATAGTGAGTAGGGAGTAGGGAATGAGTGTATGACTTTTGGCACAACCTAGGCAGTTTGATTAGCATTAGCTATCACATGCTAACAATAGCCAATGTAAACTGTAGCTCCACAGCGATAAGTGTCCTGAGTTTTGTCAGGTGACATTTGATGAAAGATGTTCTTATTAATTCTAACGACTGAAACAGAGGACTGAACGAGAGCTGTGGTTTCAAGGTTTGTTGAGAGATTGATCCAGTGATAGCCTCAGACTGTATCATTATATCAAAACACAAATATTAAATGACGGGGAATAACATATTGTGACAGAGTTTTCACGATCCAAGAGTGAGAAACTCTAACCTCTGGTAAACATAAATAGACATAAAGAACCAAAGCGTGGTGGATAGTTGAGATTATTTGCTTGAATTGTTTCGAATTTTGGTTCAAAAGATTGAAACTTGAAGAGAAAGTAAATTCAATGTTGATTGGCTGTTAGTTCGGCTCACTTCACTTTTCAGGTTGCCTGCCACAAACACAATTCAGTGTGACGCATGTCGATATAAAGAGACGTTTACTTAACCTGGTGAACACACACACACACACACACACACACACACACACACACACACACACACACACACACACACACACACACACACACACACACACACACACACACACACACACACACACACACACACACACACACACACACACACACACACACACACACACACACACACACACACACACACACACACACACACACACACACACACACACACACACACACACACACACACACACACACACACACACACACACACACACACACACACACACACACACACGGTGCTGGAGTGATCCGGCTGCTCTTTGCGTCTTAAAGCATGTATTATTGATTGGAACAAGCAGCGGTGAAGTCGAGCGCGGCGCTACAGCTTTGTTCAAGGGCAGAGCTGCAAGCTAGCCACTTAGCAGACTGACAGGAGAGAGAGAGAGAGAGAGAGAGGGGCGAGAAACAGAGAAAGATGGGGCGGTGTTTGAGTTTCATATTGTAAACCTGCTCGCTCTTTCTTTCTGACGTTGTGTTCTGTGTCCGACACCCTGCAGGACCGATCGACAAATCAATCCCTGACCTGCATGTTTACACACACCAGAGAAAGTGTGTTTGTGTGTGTGTGAGAGAGAGAGAGAGAGAGAGAGAGAGAGAGAGAGAGATCCTATTCAGACTTTTGCTGAGTGTAATGCAGTTGTGTAAAGTTGACTTTTCATGTCACAGCGTGTCCTTCAGCATCGTATTAATCGTAGTAATGTGCCTCCTGAAACAGCTTCACTAGTGATGTAAATGTTTTCTACAATCTACTGCTCCATTTATCAGACGCTTTCCACCGCTTAATAACATTACTCATCAGAACATCCCAGAGTTGTAAGCGATGTCTTCAAAGTGCTTCTTTGCTCCAACAAAAAGTCCAAAAACCAAAAAAAAAATTGAATTCACATCATTGATAAATAAATTCAGAAAGTAATTAAAGGCCCCAAAAATGTAGATGAATTAGCTTGAAATATTTGAGTTTGGTTTTCCTCTTTGTTCAACTTATTGATCATTATTTAAATAGTATTGTTTGCAACTCTATCCGAACCAGTAATGGCAGTTAACGTGTCCTAAAAGCTGTACAACAGTCAGGATCTTTGTCATACTGATCCATTTTTAAGCCTGATTTAAAGGTGTAATTAACCAGTATTTGTTTTGGATTCATCTTTTTTTTTACATTAAATTGTTTTTTCTTTGAATGTGCTGACTTGTGATGTTCCCAGATGACTAGTTTCCAAGTTGGTTATACAAAGAACTTTAACTTCATCCTCTGCCTGAAACAGAGCGTTTCAGCTGCTGTCTCTTTAAGGCCCCCCTCCCCACAGGATCACTTTATTTCTATTCCAGGTCAAAAATTATCCTTCAGTTGCGCCGGACAGCCTAGTGGTTATGTCACGCCCCCATGTAGATGGTTATAGTCCCTATCACAGCAGCTGTGGGTTCGAGTCCGACCTCAGCCCTTTGCTGAATACCACCCCACACTCTCCCCCCAACATTTCCCATCTCTCTTTATCTGTCCTATCCTATGAAGGCAAAAATGGCTCAAAAAGACTGAAAATAAAATCCTTCAGATGGAATTTCAGTTATTTGTGTATCATGTGTATTTTCCTCTCTCCAGTTAGTGTGTGCATCATTCTCCAGTTCACACAGCAGGATATTCTCCAGCAGTTAAAATGTAGCTGTAAACTGATGCAGTGAGGATCAAAGCTCCACCAGACCCTTCATAACAAACCATTTCTTCCTCCTCCCACTCATATAGGGCCTACAACTCCCAGCATGTGTTTAATCTGAGGACGCCCTACAAAATGGCACAATTCCCAGTGTTTGTGAGTGTATGTGTGTGTTCTGACCAGAGTTCAGCAGCTCCTGCTCCATCACTCCGCAGCCCAGCACCTCCATCCAGTCTCCCTGGAAACGCACCTCCATCTCAAAGGAGGGATGAGTGAAGGGGAAGTAACAGTCCACCCACCGGATCTCCAGATCTGAGGAGGGGGAGGGGAGGGAGAGGATGGTGTGCAGGAGTGAGTTTTAGCCAACAGTGAAATAAAACTATTCAACCCTTCTCCTTGACATTTCGGCGCGCTCACCTTCTCCGAACAGGTGTGCGACGAGTCTGGTCAGAGTGTGTTTCAGGTCGAATTCCACCAGCTTGACGGCCTCCAGAGTGTGGGCCTCCTGTTTGTTTGGCGTCCGCCGACCGCCTCGCTCAAACAGAGACAGCTCCTCGCCGTTCTGCACCTTCGAAAACAGCTGGAAGACAAATGTGAAACATGTAACACATTACGCCACAGGAATATCGGAGAAATGTCAAAGAGTCCGGGGCGTAAACTGTGCTGTTGCTTAAATGTGGTGGTGGAACATTATGTCACACTGTGTACGAGTGAAGCATTAAGACGCACAACCAAATCTCATGATTTATGAGCTCACACTTCATAACTTAAATCCGGAGGGTGCATTGACTGTTGTCGATAAAGTTTTCTTTAGAAAACTTGCCACAGACAGAAGTTGACAGCAGATCAATGTGTATTTCAGTTTTGTTATTTGCCTGGCTTAAATACTAACACCATCAAAAGAGCTCTAGCTCTCTCTCACACATATTCACACATACAAATATTCCCTGTCAACTGGACAGTTGGAGGTCCGCAAAAAAAACAAAAAACCTGGAGCTAGTTGATGTGCTCTCACTGTGCAAGTGTGTGCAGTCATATGACCAACATTTTAGACATGCCAGAAATGTATCTGACTGGTCATGAGCAGCTGATCGGGCTGTTGGCCGGACCCAAAAGCTTGATTTAAAACCACATTGTTAAAAAACACGACAAAGCAAGGGTCAGACATTTGCAGAAGTGATCTGTTATCCACTAACAACATAATGTAGATTGTTGTAAGTGACCAATCTGTGCTGTCTGATTATCACTTTTATATTATATTTAGGGCTGGGCACGGTAACGCGTTATTTTCGCGTTAACTCATTAATTAATTATCGCCGACAATTATTTTATCTCGCATTAACGCAGTTTTTATTATTTATTTTCTTATTGTGAAAGTCTGTTGCTCACTGGCTTTTATTTTGTAAAATTCCATCGTGAGCGAGCGCAGTATGTTGCTTACTGCTGCGCATGTCCGCTGCGGCGCTCACAGGAAAGAGGAAACAGTGTTGCCAACTTGGCGACTTTCTCGCTAAATCTGGCGACTTTCCAAACCCCCTTGGCGACTTTTTTTTTGTCAACAGCTACTAGCGACAAATCTAGCGACTTTTTCTGGTGTTATTGGAGACTTTTTTGGTGTAAGAAACTGACGTGAAAGCACGTATTGCTCTGCAGTTACTGTCCTCAACGAGCAGCGGGTGCTGCCGTGAGCCCCTCCCCCTTCCTAAAGCTCTCACAGGCTGTCAGTGTAGCCTCGCGCAGCAGACCCAGCTGCAGTCAGAGAGCAGAGAGGAGACCCACACCACTCTGCGTCCAGACTGCAACGAATGCAATAAGCTTTAGTTTTGTATTTATTTGCTTTGATTACATTGTTTAAGTTGAGAAGTACATTTACAATAAAAGTGCGCTATACACTACTTTTGAATTCATTATTGGATTTTGCGTATAACAATGCGATTAATCGCGATTAATCACAGGAACTCATGCGATTAACGCGATTAAAACTTTTAATCGTTGCCCAGCCCTAATTATATTCAATTATGACAGCACAGACATGAAAATTAAAGAAATGCTGTCATTTTACCTCGTGGTTGGAGAAGAGTCGGACGCCCTCCATTTGGTGGAAGACTGGGTAGTGACTGGTGTCGATCTCATCCCGTCTGTAAACGTCTCCGGCCAATAAGAAAGCATCCAGGCCGGACCTCACCAGCTCCCTCTGGTGGGCAGATGTGTGAGCGCGAAGCATCGTTTTTCTGTTAATCAAAACCAACATCAGGGACACATTTCTGCAGACACAGACGAGCTTCATGACTCTGGACATCTCTACAGATGTATCGTGCGTTGTTGCAGCATGGCTCACCTGTTCAGGTAGTAGTTATCTCCTCGTTTCCTGCTGGGGTGGTCGGGCGGGATAAGTAAGCTGTCAATCAAAGAATAAAACGGTCCATTAATCATCATTAATGAACCCCAAACTCTGACATTTATGGGTCAATAAAGACTTCCAGACATCCTGAGCACGCCTCACTGACTTATCAAATTTAAGCTTTTTTTCAATCTTCACAAATTAATTCAAGAAATGGAAATGTGTACCGAATAAAGCTCAATAAATTCAGCAAAGAAAATTTTACAGTTTATCTTCAAACAAGAGGAAAAATCCACAGCTGTCTTCATAATTTTCATGCTTACTCTGTAAATATGATGGCATGTTATTATTTAATCTCTACTAGCAGATGTATTATTTAATCATGAAGCTGCTGACCTGTCAAAGTTCTGCTCCAGAGTGACCACAGGACTCAAGTTATCATGGACGGAGAACAGAGGGTTTCCCCAGCGGCCGACGTAAGAGCTGTGGAGAGACGGAGATGGATTTAAGTGCTGATAACAGAGTACAGATGCAGAAACCTTTGGGTTTAAATATCATGAACGAATGTGGCAAGAGACCAAGCAGCAACCTCCAGTGTTGAATAATGAAACCAATGAGGAAGCACTAAAAACTACAGTTCACCTACTTGATCTCTTACCTGAGATCCAAACCAGCGAGACATGAGTCTGCTTACGTTCCACTAGCTCACTTAGCTTCTTTATTCAAGCTAATAAACAGCCACCATAGAATCTCACTCTGTGGGAAACACTGAGGTAAACTAGCTCATTTACTTGCTAATGAATTAGCCACGGGGGTCGAATGTTTAGGTTTGATAAATCAGCATTTGCTAACCCTTCCCTCATCCCTGGTTCCATCCTCTCCTTAAAATATGACGACTTCTGGCTCCAGAAAACCAACACGGCAGCAGCAAAATCTCAAACTTGATGCAGCTAAATAACCAATGGGTATTGTCGCTGTGGCTATGTCCATTATTCATACTGCAGTGTAATAATCGAGTTAAAAGCAGTGATCCATTCTGCTTTATTACATGGCTGTGCTGAATACTTGATTCTTATTGGCCACCCCCCAAAAGTAGAGAAGTTTGAAGAACAAACTGTTACTAAGAAAAGCAGACAGTTGCTATGGAGGTGGCTCTAATTACAGACTCTGAAGAACTACTTGTAATCATATGAATCCGCCGCCACAAGTCTGGTTAACACTGTATATACCTTAAAAGGCAGTTTATCAAGTCGATTTTTACTAATCTACAAATTAGTAAAGTTAACCCAGTAAAGGTTTGCATACTGGGTAGGATACCGTCATGTACCATTCATAAAAAATAAGATAAAAACGTCATCTAAACTTTGGATAAAAGTGTGAATTGTAGGAACTACAAAAGACAACTGCTACTCCTGATTTAAAAAAATCCTTTTGATAGTTTCTTCATAATCAAGTCTCAAAAGACGGAGAGGTAAACACAACAGAGGAAGGGGAAAAAAGGAACGTGAATTGTAAGCAGCTGTTGATCAAGTTTTCATCCTGTTTGAAAATTACCCAGCATGCCTCACAGTCTGCCGGCCTGCTGCTATCTGAGCAAACGGGCTCTTCTAAAGAGTAAAGTTCCTGACCTGTGAAATGGCAGAGTCATAAAGCACTGTCAGACAACACACTCAGTGACTCCGTAATGACTTATTAATGCAGCATTAATGCACGCGCTGTGTGTGTGTGTGTGTGTGTGTGTGTGTGTGTGTGTGTGTGTGTGTGTGTGTGTGTGTGTGTTTTATGAGGACTGTGGATCATAACCAGCAGCTTAATGATATTTCAACGCTGTGTGTGTGACTGCAGCAAACTTTTACACCGGACGCTCCCCGAGGACACACAAAGCCGGAGGAGGGACTCAGTCAGCAATCTGAGCTCCAAAACAAACACACAACGCTGAATTATACACACAGAAGAAGTTGTGTTTACATGTGGAAAATAACCTCAATCCGATTTAAATCAATCGATTAAAGTGGGGATTCCAACTTGACTGATCACAACATGCGTCAACATGCTGGCTGGCAGGTTGGCGCAGTGTAGCTGTTTGTAGGAGGTTTAAAATACGCCTCAGCTCCAGCTGTCTGTCTGTCGCTGAAAGTTAGGTTGAGACAGCATTTCCAGCATTGCGACCACCATCAAAGGGCTTGAAAAGTTGCCTTCAGTAACCAATGGGGTGACACGGCCGCTTATGTTCAGAGAAGGTATCTAGAGTCACTGAGCTCTGTGCGCTGAAGTCTGGCTTCAATATCGATAACCCTGTTTTATTCACACCTGTAAATGTGAGCTTTGATTCGCTCCTTGATCAGCCACAGAGGATGATGGGATTGGTTGTGGAGGTTGCGGCCGACCTTCTCCAAGATCTTCGGCGTGACGTTGGTGAAGTCGTCGCGGGGATAGGAGTGGCCCAACACCTCCAGTGAGTCCTGACCAGTCACATGATGAGGGGCGTGGCTGTCAGTGCCGAGGCGTCTGTGTGATGCTGTGCTGTGATTGGCTAAGAGAGCTGAGCGGCAGCAGCAGTGGAGCAGAGGGCGGGGCAGCGAGGGGAAGAACAGGGAAACAGGGATCTTATGGAGTCTCATTTTGATTGGTCCATGGATCTGGAAACACAAGAGAGAGAGGGAGAGAGAAATTAAAATATGATCCAATGTGTTTAAATGAGCATGTTCCTGCATGCTGCATACACAGGCACAAAAAAGGAAGAAGCAAAGCCAAACTATGATAACTGGAGATGTAATCATTTTTGCTGCTGAGAGGCAAGGGTTGAGTCTGTTGCATCATGACTCTGAACGTTTGTTTTTGACAACATTTTATCCACTTTCACACAAACTCTTGACAATTCTCAGATAATATCGGGACATTCAGCAGTGACTGTGCAAAAAAGATGGACAGAATGGCAGCTCGACATTAATGAAGCCAAAAAAATTTGGAACTCCTCCTACTGGCTGGCTACAATACAGTTCATAAGCTCCGCCTCCTCTATAATAACATGACATGGGTCAACTATAAAATCTATAAAATGTAAATACAAGTAAAAAAAAAAAATGTTTCTCCAACATGGTTTATGTTTTTATAGGAAGTTAATATCATCTCTGTTTACAAATGAGGTTCCTGCGTTGCTGTGTGCACCACATTATCAGATTAGAGGAGGAACGGAGAGAGGAAATGTAACGAACACGAACACGAGAGTCATCATTGATTTTTCCATAAATGTGCGCTTCGGTGTGTTTCAAACCGACACAAGAATCTGTTCTGCTGTTGACTGAACCCACCTGAGGGACTTTTGACCTTTTTTTCTTTTCAGGAAGTGGGTGTTTTAGTTTCACTTTTATAAAAATCAGGAGAAGGAAGAGATGTGTCATCTGTTTTAATATGTAGTATACAGTGATCACACTTAGTTTAAAAAAGCTTCACTCAATGATTTTACAATTTCGGTCGATGATGGAGAGAGACATGAGTTAGGTGTAAATCAGATTTGATCATAAAAAAAAACCACAATGTTCATTCGATAAAGGTCAGAAGAGGTAAGAGCTCAGGCTGCCAACTTACTTAAACACACACACACACAAACATAATAAGATTATGATGCATAAGGACACACACAAACAGCAAAGTTTAAGTTATACTGCTGGAGCAGAATCAACTGATTCTTCACGTCTTTCCTTTTTTTTGTTCCAGCTTCTGACAGATAAAAGGGCAGTTGTCCCATCTCCTGTCCCTCGCAAATATTTGTCCATTCAGTAACACACACACACACACACACACACACACACACACACACACACACACACACACACACACATTCTGGGGGAGCATCCCTGAACAAAGACAAAGGGTGTTGCATTGCAGTGGCATTGCAGCAAAATGGATTATTGTTCCTAAATCCATGAAGCTTTTACCTCTGCTCTGCTGCTGGTGTCATATTATACTGGACTTTGCTGAGGTCACAAACAATCACACACACACACACACACACACACTACAAAAACTGGTCCTGGGGTAAAGGGACATCTCAAGGTCATTGCGACTTCAACGAGATCATAAAAATCAATTATGTGCAGATAGAAACAGATATTTCCCCCCTACAGACTAGAATTATCATTACACAAAATCACAGTCAATATTTGAAAATAATAAACGATCCCGCTGAAGGGGATTTTGCAGATTTATCTAAAAAAAAAAAAAAAAAAAAAAAAAAAGTTCCTTTGATGAAGGAATAATTTGTTCAGAAAAGGTCACAGCAGCTCGGACATTGTTTGTCTTGTGTTTAAGGTCATCATTTGTTTGCCAACAGAAAATAAAGCAAAGGTCATTAAAGACGTAAAAACAAGCTGCGGAGTGCGGAGGAGGTCTCAGGGTTCACTGTATTTGTTCACAACCTCACCTGAAGTAAAGACAAACCACATGCATGATGAAAACTAGACTTATATTAGACTTAGTATTTGATCGGCCTGTGTGTTGTGGCTGCAGAGCTGCAGACGGGTTTATTAGTTCTTGAGTGTAGCTGCTGTGAAAAATCCTTCTTCCATTTACAGCTTTATTCACCATTGACCGAGCTCTCTTTGCCTTTGTCCCAATTTAAAGGGCTGCATCCTTCGGCGCGTGCATTTGAAGGCTTGTTACGTCACAGTGATGCCGCGAAGGCTGTCCCACCTCGAAGGCTCCTTAAAATGCTGCCGACAAATGCGATACAATAATGGATCCGTCCGGTGCATCCTGGCCCAACAGAGCAGAGATGTCATTGTGTTAAAGAAAAGAAATAGAACAAAAAGACTCAGAAGTCCTGTCAGGAAGCAAGACATGTACAGGTTTGTCAATGGCTTGTTTATCTTTAACATATTTCAGTGTTTTCTGGAAGTTTCTTGGCTTATCCATGAAGATTTTATTTTATTTATTTAACCTTTATTTAACCAGGTTGGTCCCATTGAGATTAAAAACCTATTTTTTCAAGGGAGACCTGGCCAAGACAGGCAGCAGCAAAAACACAAAGTTACAGACGGAAATACAAAGAGAGACAAGGTACAATTTACAAAACACTAAATTTTGGATTAAAATAGAGCCATCTATGAGTCATATCTGGGAGTCAGTCATTCAAACAGCCGAGCTAAAACATCAACATCCTATAGAAACTGATTAAGAACAATGGTCTGGTTTTCATAATCTACATTTGTCGATTAAGTGTTTAGGGATAATAATGCGGGTATTTCAGGCAGGCTCCTTCAAAGGATGCTGCCTTCAAAATGAGACACAGCTTTAATCTCACTCGACCACACTGCTCTCTCTCTCTCTCTCTCTCTCTATCTTGCTCGCAGCAGCTTTAGAGTTGAGGAGCCGGGCTATTTGCTGAACAGAAACATCCATGGGTGCAGAGATCATCGTGATAACAGGAATTTAAGGAAAATAATCAATAATAATAATCAAATAATCAATTTTTGGGAACCCCATAATGTTGGAAAGATTAAGCAAATCATTCCCACGCCAATCAAAATACAAATAATTATGTTGTGACTTCACTGAAAGATCAGGATTAATAAATGTGATCAGAAAGTCAGACGGTAATTTGTACTTTTGTCGACGTCCTGCCGCAGTGACTGACTCTCGGGAGGACCTGAGAAATGTCTGACGGTCTGAAAAAGGTGAAGACGTCCTTCATCACCCTCCACGACTAAAGGTCATGTGACATTTCCAGATAATATACAGCTCGACCTGCGGAGGACGTGCGTGAACGTGGAGCGATGATCGGCTCAGTTTAAAGCCACAGCTTCACACGAGATAAAAATCTGCTTCTGTTCTCGTAGTACAGTTTCTCTTTCTGTTAAAGAAGGGAACTCAAAGCTCCTCCTTGGTGGTCTCCATCTTGGCTTCCCGTCTCCACTCGTCATCTACTTGGGACCGACCTTCTTCCCGAACACGTGGTCAGCACCATATGTCTGTTCCCACGGCACCAAACAGCGCGGACATACACATATAGACGCCTACGCACACAGACACACGTGCAGTAAATAAACTGCAGAGAGAGGGAGCTGAGTAGAGATAACATGAACTTTACTGATGTTCTTGTATTTCATTTTCTTTTTAAAGTCAGTCTATCTTCTATGATTTTCATCGACGTCCTCCTCTTCTATTTTCTATCTAAGGGTTATTGTTTTTCAGAATTCACTCCCATCAGGTAACTAACACAACAGGTCAGAGGTCACTCGGGCCTGTCTGTGACCCTGACCTCAAACCTGAGAGCCGAGGAGGGAAACTGAGTTCAGGGAGTTTTTTTTTTTTTTTAAAGAGCAGACGATCACATGGAGTTTTTAAAACACAGAGTCGTGAACTTGGGTAAATGAAAATATTAGAGGGTTTAAACTTTAATGAGTCCTGCGGGGGAGTCGCTGCCGTTTCATGTAGAAACTCCTCACACGCCTCGCCCGTGTGTTTTAAACTGTGTGAAGACAGAGAAAACATGACGCCGCTCAGTTTGCTCCTCAAGTAAGTTCACACGTCTCCTGCGCTGCACTTTTGAACCTAACGCTTTGAAAATGACAGAACATGCTACAAAACATTCTTTTGATGGGAATTTGCATTCTGCAGCTAATTCATCTTAAAATAGAGCCTTCACACGAGATAATCTTTCCTCTCTCATTTACATGCCTAAAAGTCTTCAACTTTTGACTTTTCTACATCTTGTCATGTTGAAACCACCAAATAAATGGATTCCCAGGGCTGTGTGTGTGGACCGAAACCAAATAATCCAACATTTTGATTTTGAAGGGGCAGATATACCATTTCAACATCACAAATTATAGTTCTTTCTTTCTTTCTTTTAAATGCAGGATTTGGGCAGTTACAACCACTTTTTGTTTAACTGTTTGCATTTTTTTGCAATTACCACTTTTATTTATTTATTTATACAAAATGTGTAAATGCAGGAGAAACATTTCACACTGTGAAAATAATTCAGCATCCATCTGTTTGGCAGGAATCAGCAGATTGTTGTTGTACACTTTTTAAAAATGTACATACTGACCTGATAGGCAGAAACACTTTGAATATCTTCAAAAACGGTCTGTTTAGTTGATTATTTATCCATAAAACCTCCCAGCTAGGTACAGATCCTTCTCACGACTCTTTCATGAGCACAGTTCAGGTTTCATTTTTAGTGTCGATGATTAGAAAGTGGAGCTGGCTCTGTATTCAGCTCATGTGGACTTTTGTTACTTTTCTATCACCACAACCTGGCTGTAGAAACCATTTCAGTTGTGTCACATTAATAAAGGCAAATAAGAGCTTATACGGCCACCGTGTTTGAAAAATGTGACAGATTATTGTGCAAAATGTAAGCAGCTCTGGAGGAAGTGCAACATGATTCATCATGTGTGAAAGTTGCTGAGAAAATCCCTTGTTTTGCTGCCAAGAAGTTGTTCTGACTAACCAGCATGGCAGCAGCCAACAGTGCGGCTGTGATGTGACTTCTGACGCCGCCAGCTGACTAAAGGTGGCAACAGAGATGCCGCCAAGGACGAGCTGCAGCCCGGCCGTCCAAAAAAAAAAAAAAAAAAAAAAACACCCACCGCTCGTCAGTGAGACAAGTGAAACAAAGCACTTAACCCAGGATGTAGCAACAAAAATGGTGGACTCCGGAAATTCAAGGCCCTAAAACGAATACAGTCGTGATACTGCTACATAGCAAACACATGCAGCATGCACACCATCATACTCGCAACACTCAGGTTTGAGCTTCAACACCTGATGAGTAACATACCACACATGCTGCACAGAAACGGAAAGGCTGTAAACACACACACAGTTTCCAGCAGAGGAATTCACTCAGCCTCTAAACCTGACACACTGATAGAGAGAGGAGATAAATTACAGACAGCAGAGAGAGAGAGAGAGAGAGAGAGAAAGAGAGAGAGACTGTATATATATCTCAACGGATACCTTACTAGTACCAGCTTGGACCTACTCTTGACTAAATCCTTCTCTTTAAATTGTAGCTGTGTCTGATTTCAGTGTAGCACCCTTCCAAACAGGGATGTTCCCAGACGACTACTTAGTACGTTAAACATAAATTCAATTCTGTTTTTGAAGTAGTTTAAGGTAAGAAAAGTCAGTAGTGAAAATTGAGCACAATTAATTGAAAATTGTACGCGCGTGAAGTCATTTGGCTTTATAGCCACTAACAATTATTTACTTTTTTTTTTGTTTATTTCCGAACCATCGCCCATCTATTTTGTTATCACTGCTGTCTTTAAGGCGTCTAGTTCTTATTCTGTTTTTGAATTTAGCTCATCCCATCTTCCCATGCTGTGACTACAGCTGAAAACAACGGAGCATGTAGAAATAATGTTGAGTAATGCTCTATACGTGACGTGCATACAATTATCTACATTTGGCGTAAAGCAAGAAAGTGTTAGCAAAGAGAAAGACGGATTATGTGACTGTTCACAAACTGTCACACAGTCAGAGGGAGCTATTTCTGATCTGTCGTGGTTCCGTTAAAGAACACATGCCATCATGATCACGACTTTGTGTGTGTGCGTGTGCGTGTGTGCGTGTGTTTGTGGTGTGTGTGTGTGTGTGTATTAGAACCTCACAGAGAAGCAGGTGGCGTCTCTCTCTCTCTCTCTCTCACTGTAGGAGTGTCAGTGTCGCTCGACCCCCCCCCCCATGGTTAGAGGGACTCCCTCTCTGGCATGATTACCACTTCCTGTACACGAATCAAACCGCTCGCCAACATGGACGGTTACTCAACGTCCGACACCCACCTCTGTGTCATTTGATGAATGAAATAACGGAACAAAAAGGTAAAACAATAATAAAAGGTTATACACTGTAAAAATAGCTTGGTTAGCACATTCGTTGGCTAACTGCTAAGATGCAAACCTACACGTTTCTAAAAAAGGGGAGATTACTCAGGATGTGATACATTGAAATCTTTTGTCTTTTTGGCCTTTTAAGGAACATAATAGAGGAGTGTACAAGTACAGTAATATTCAGTACAGTGTCTGTGCAGTACAGGGAGGATTGTTTGATCGGGATTATTCCACTATCGAGGAAAAACGTCCACTTAAATATTAAATCACGGTTTAATCAGAGAGTGTCCAAACACGCAGCGAACAGAGTTGTTTTTAAGGGACTCTCCTAGAAACAATAGGATATTTGTCTATTGAGGTATGCAAGAGATTTTTCAAAATTCTGTATTTAAAAAGAGAATCAGTCGACAAATGACACGATTTTTGGACCGTATTTGCTCCATTTGTAGTCGTGGTTAAATGTTCCACTATAGCGTTTCATCGGACTTTGTACGCAGAAAAAAAAAACAGTCCATGTGGAGAGCAATACATAACTCCAACCCAGGAGTTATCAGCTATCTTCAGACAAGGATGTTGATTTTCAGAGATATAAAGCGAACCAACTTCTGCCAGAGAGAGACAAATTGATAGAAAATTCTGATGGATGAGTATGAAAGTTATCTACAGTCTTTTAAAATTCATACTTTACTTGTTACAGCCAGAAACGTCAGAGGTTTGACTGCGACAAAGTTCTGGAGTCCAGCTTCTGAGGAATGTTTGTTATTTCACACTAAGGCAAACTAGGAGCTGTATGAAGTCATAAAGACGGTCACAACTGTGTGTGTGTGTGTGTGTGTGTGTGTGTGTGTTGGCCCACGGGGCAGCTGAGCCTCAGCAGGATTTATGGGAGCTGTAGTCTCTCTGATTGGCTAACACTGTGGCGTTTATTTAAAACAGTGTGTCCTGAAACGACCCCACATCCATCTTCACCTCCTCCTCATCATCCCAACAACCCCCCCCTCTCAATATCCCCCCCCCCCCCCCCCCCCCACCAGGTCTCTATCTTATAAAGCCATAAACTCAGAGTCTCCCCCTCCCTCCCTAAATCTGCATCACTGCTGCTCCTGCCTTCACAAATACACCTCTCTCTCCTCCTCCATCTGTTTTTACTCCTCGTTCTATTTACATTCTCTCTCATTTTATCCCTTTTACTTTTGTAATACCTCATTCTTTTCAAATATGTCCATCTTCATTTCTCACACAAAAAAATCAGTCATCTTAGACCTCTCACGTTTATCTGCCGACCCTTTCTGGCGGGTTTTCATTTCATGTCCTGATTATTTATTCTCTTTACCTCCCTCCTTCTCCTCCTCCTTCTCCTCCTCCTCCTCCTCCAGTAAAGTCATATCTGTAGATGTTCTGCTGCAGGAAGCAGGCAGCTTTTTGACAAGTAACATTAGATCAAACATTCAGAAGCAGACGATAAAGATAGGAGAGGAGAGGAGAGGAAACAAGGCGATAAGGAGATAAGGGAAGGAGTGTGTGACACCATAAAGGAGGAGAATTTTATGGTTCAGGAGAAAAGTGCAGAGGCTGCAGCTCCGCTCATACATCCTTTTGTTTCCCTTTACAGTGTGACACACACACATACACACACATACACACTTTCTTATAACGTCAGATACATTGACAACACCTATTATTTATTGATCAGCTGTATTGAAAAGTACCTAAATGTAACTCGATTCATCGCCCAGCCCTAACTCTTAATGTGTGCACAAACATGGAAAGCTCAGACGTGCTGCGAGCTGTTTCACTCTGTAGGAAGTTTTTATACACAAGTGACAGACTACTACAGTAAACAGACCAAAAATGTTCACTTCATGTTTATGAATGTCACTGGGGTGAACATAAGTTTAGACATTTTTAAAAGCTGAAGGTTTTACTTGATTTTAGGGGCTGGTGCAGCACCCCTTCTACCTGACGCTAACATTAGCTTAGCTTGTTCGTAGGCACTCTGCATGTGTTCCTTTAATGTTAGTTACTTCAGAGGGTTTTAACTGGTACTGAACTATCTGCTGAGAGCTCATCGTCTCCACAACAAAGTGAGCTGTTAATTAAAACAAATACAAACAGTGAATAACGCCGCTGCCCAAAAAAATCTGTTTCTCAAAGCTCTAAAGATGAAGCGTTGATTCATCAACGATTCCAGTGACAGAAAGTGGGATTATTATTTTTTTTTAAATCTTTAAACTCCACTTTCCAGGGAAAATGTCTCAAAATAAAGAAAACTTTATTCTCTTCTTCTTAAATGTTTTGATCCTTTCAGATGTTGGGATATGAATTCTTTGGCTTCTTTTGGATTTTTGGTTTGTTTGAAGAACTTGTAAATAAAAAGTAATTTGCATTTTTCTGACATAATAAAAAAAACTTTAGTTCGTGACAGCCCTTAAAAAACAAAAGCCCTTTACTTCTGTCATCTTCTAGATTTAATGATTTGAAAACTTTTTTTTTTTAGTCAGAGTGCTTCTGACAGTCTGACTGTTTCAGGCTCAAGTACTTTTCGCATCTTGGAAAAAAACATCCAAAAAAGTTATGTTTAGTGTTTGTTCTGTTGCTTTGTATTGACTTATAAAATGTTATAATCAGAACTAGTTTGCAGTGATTTTTAATGAAACGTTAACTAGAAAAATTACGTTTTGCTGGGCACTTCAAATATTATCCTCATCTGCTCCGATTAAACATGAAAACACTTAAGACTTTATTTATGTAAAATTATTAATATTTGATTTAACTATTAAGAAAACTCCTGAGCAGCTTCTCATTGGACCGCGCTGTCTCAATGCTTTAGAGGTTTATGCAAAAAAAGAGACAAAACTAATTAAATAGATGACAAATTATCCACCATCCGTCTCATATTTAAGTTTTATTTTGGTGATTCCGCACCTTTAAAGGTTCAGGTTGGTGCAT